>NW_026865909.1:0-28789 GCF_026571515.1 Ruditapes philippinarum
CGAAAAAATTATTTTTCTTCAAATCGAGACACATATTAGGGGTCCACGAAATTTTGTGAATCGTTTTTTACAATGAGTACGGCACCAAGCGACACTATACTTTTTGGTTGTCAAATAAAATATGATGCGTACAAAAGTTGCGACACTCGTTTACAAACTTTCGAAACTTGGCCGCCTCAGATGTTCCAAGATAAAGTTACTCTAGCTCAAAATGGATTTTTTTACACCGGGCAATGCGATCGAGTGATTTGCGCCTTTTGTGGAGTTAAAGTGGAGAGATGGACAGCTATGGATATTGTGATAAAGGAACACAAAAAGTGGTCGCCCGATTGCATTTATTTGAAATTGACGGGGTGTCAAGACACTAACAAATATCCTATTGGTCATGGGGCATTTTGAGTGATGGAAAAAAACAAAAAACATATAAAAAGGGAAGTTATACAGAACTGGAGCGTTCTAAAGTGTCGAAAGGAATAACATGTACATTGTCTTTAAAAAAAAGTGCTCGGACCGTCAACTTTTCGTTTTTGGAATTATATTTTGAATATGGACGAATCAAACATTTTTTCTGAAGCTGTAACTGCTCTTGGCGAATCTACAGAAATGTAATTTCAATTTATATATTTTTTTGCAAGTGTGGTATACATACAGTAACAATCAATCACAAAACATACAGGATCTTTAACTGATAAATAGATGCAAACGATTTTTTTCCCGTCATAAATTACATTAATCAGTTAGTAAATTTTGCAGACTTGTTTTTGTTATCATTGGTATTTCGAATACGTTTTGAATGAATGCTTATACATTTTTTAACTGTAGCATATTTTTTAAAGTATGCCCACTTCTTACGCCGGTGTTAGGGTGTGTGACAGATGTTTTACATTTCACTGTCTCTGATGCACACAATCAAACCGAATCTGTTTTACTCAAGAATAATACATTATATATGATGTTGTCCAAGTAAAACTTAAATAAATTCTTCAGGAATATGAATGATTTTCTCCTTGGTTGTCTTATTGAGATATAAAATATACCTTACGTAAAGGATTCCTTAAAGAACATGTCACGAGGCAAAAAAAACAAAACAAAAAAAAAACGCAAATGCAAAGCAACCATGGAATACTTCTTTTGGTGATAGGTTGTTCCGTCTAACATTCTATTAAAAAGACACATTTACTTACATTGCATCCTTCATGCAAATGTTAACAAAAATACATTTTGACATTATATGAACTTTACCACAATAGAATCATGTCTGGAAACATGACTTTATGGGATTATAGAAATTAGAATATCACTAGAAAGTTCAAGCAGATTTCCGCTTAGTTGATAGATAATTGTTTTATTTACTCTTCAATATAGACTTGATGTCAAAGGTGTCTAAATATCAAACAACAGGAAATGCGTGTCCTACGTATTAATATGCTTGACGTCTTAGCTTAGTCATTTGCCGTACTTTAGTTGATATCAAATGGTTCAACCAGTTTTAAATTAATTCTAATTAATTTTAGGATCAAAATAAAAGTTTTTCTTTATCTCATGGAAGTGCATGCTTAATAAAGTGTGCACTGTTCGCATTGGGTGATACATTTACGTCAGCAAGATAAAGGTTTAATATAATTATAATTGTTACTATTGTCTAATTGGTAAAGAATCACTATAAATATCATATTAATCTGATTAGTTATTTTTTCCCGATTTTCCTAATCAAGCGTGATGTAATTGCATTTGAATAAAATCTGATTCATTAATACTCATTACAAAATGTTAATGACTAATTTAAAAAAAATGATAGCATTAAACATTCATAAATATGGTGTAAAAGGTCATAGATTAGGAAATTTTTCATGCGTTTCTTTTCCAGTTTATAGTTTTTGGATGAGATGAAAAAGATGGAACAGTGATAAGTATTTGATGATTTCAATGAAACACAATAAAAACTCTAATTTTGTCACACTTGTTGCGAATTTGCGTCGTTAAATTCTTTTAGTTTTTATTTGCATGATTACAAGAAGAACAAAAACGCGCCTCTATTGCGTCATCTGGTCGTATTTAAATAGCGATTTATTCAATTTAAAATGTACACAAATCTCTTAAAAATTTACTTTTGAATTATATTTATAGAAAAGAGTGAACATATCACATGTATTTGACATTATTTGATGTTGCTATATGCAGCCATTCGCTCTGATTCAAAGAAGAAAAGTGTTGTAAATTAAAAAACATAAACATGGCCGACGGACTAGTAATCTAATGATCGCTATGCGCATTGGTTCAAACCCCGTCAGGGGCTAGCCGTTGATTCCTTGAGCAAGAAACTATACACTTGTTGCTCAGTACTGGTTGGTTCCAGGAACTGATTCGAAAAAGTGTCTATAAGCTTATAGCTTTGTACACAATCAAACTAAAATAAATTCTGTATAAACCAAAAACATTAACAGAAGAACGATTATTGAGCTCACCATCGAACGTGCTGAGGTAATATGTTAAGCCATTATTATTTTTATTTTTAATTTCAGCATGTTTTATGATGACAATTACCTCTCATAGGATGAACATTTTGTCATGTATTGAATGTATTGTATGGAATTGTTATACTCAACTATTCTTTTATCCAACTTATATCGAGTTACAAAAGTCAACACAAATACACACAATTTCAACTCTAAGTACCATATAACCATTTGGTTTATTACGTGTAAGCATTTGTTTTTTATTAATTTGTCATGTCATTACTGTTAAAGTCTCTAAGTTATCAAAGCAACCTTCTGGGTCTCTATTAAATTATTAAGTGGACACTTTTGCAAAATAAAACCAACCATTTTCAATCCAACATATAGTCAAAACATTGCAGCCGACAGCTAGAAGTGTAGAGTTATGGCTACCGCTTTTTTTGTTGGATTTTTTCCATACCGCTCATTACTGACAACGGAAATCTTAATGTTTGTAAATAAATATGATCGTTTTTCGTTATGAATATATAATAATTGAGTAAAGTAAGATAATCGTCTAGCTTATGTTGAGAAAGACTTGTGTTCGGCGAACTGTGTCATCTGTAAGACAATTACTGATAAACATTTATTATATATTATATATTTATAAGTAATGTATCTAAAATATTATCACCATATGTGCTATGACCTTTTTATTAAACATGTGATTTTTTCTGTTATCTGTGTTTGCATATATTTTCATTCTAGATTGTTTTACAGTATTAGAAAATATTAAAGCTTTTATTTTCACTAAGAAGACTAAATACAATATGATATAAGACCATACAATCAATGCAAGTGACTTTTTAGATAAATACCTGTTATTTATGAAATACATGTATTGTTGATATTACTTTTGTTGTTCCAACTATGAATTAATTTTAAGCGTAACATAATGTTACTGTGTGAAGTTATGAAGTTTAAATGGATCACAGACAAATTTCCTTTGAAAAGTGAGTGAAATAAATGAGGACATTAAAACCTGGAACGCAATTTTACTTCCTTTAAGTAAATGATTAGGATTTTGGATCGAAACGAAACAAAAGATTCTGTATGTGAATTTATCTTACAAAAACATCAAGTACTCTGTCACATCCAAGCAGTATTTAAGGTGAAATAGTGCTTATAAATAAACTATGTATATATCTGGCATCATCTTTGAAATCTTAAGTCTTTTTCCCAGCTATTTTTCAGTTTCTTGGAAATTATTAATATCTCAACTTTTTGTTAGACCTTCATGTGTAACAAGATATATTTTCGATAAAATAACGTGGAAAAGACAGGTAAAACGTTATTTCATAATTAAGTAGGATAGACTGGTGTAAAAGGATAGCTTATTTAAGCAAAATGAAAAACAATATGTTTAGAAAACATATAGTTAAACTTTGAGTACATTGTTGTAGAATAATAAACGGTTCAAGTTGCGCAGGAATATAATTACGTAGACTGATAGGCCTGAGTCAAAGCTTTTAAACGATAAACCGTGCTTTATTATACTATACTGCTATAATGCTAGAAACACGTAGTATCTATTTCTATACTATACTATACTAATATGCTAAAACAAAAGATAATTGATAAAAAAAGTTAAACTACATTGTACATAGAAGTAATTTTCCTGAGGCCATTTAGTTTATTGACGTCATATTTGACTCCATATTACGTGTTAGCATTTGTTTTTCATGCTGTGCATATATATAATAAAATATAGTATCGGGCGTGCAATACCATTTTTACAGATTCGCAAAATCGGCACGGGTATGTGATAAATACACAAATTTTAAAGTACTGTGTTTTTTAGCCTTTAAATAAGTATATCTATTTTAACCAAGCCAATATTTTTTTTACTAAAGGATGCTTAAAGTTTAAGCTCGTTGTTAAAACTACGCAACATAAACTGTATTTTACGAGAAGAAAATATGTTTATTATGGAACAAACTGCATAAACTGCTTGGAATTAATAACAATATAAAGTTTTGTACATGTTGCGCAGAGAAACAGTTACTAGAAATGTTTAGCGGTTTTTACTTACATGTGGTAGATAAAACAATAATTCGATAGTTAGCCGCGATAAACTATTCCATTAGTCGACTGATACATGTCTTTATTAAACTTTTAAATACTGATTTACCTATGTATTCAAAATCTTATGAATATCTTTATTACTTTTATTTCATACAGCAAAGCATTGATACCCTTGTTATCATTGATAAATTGTTAATAGTTTGCTTGTATCGTTATAACTGTAAATAATAATTATGTTCTTCATTATATTATATTATCACTTTTATTATACTTTGTTTCTTGAAACCGTACAATTCTACGTAGAACCTTATATTTGTGATATTGCTCATTAAGGCATCCTTGACATCTTGTGCTTATATAGTATATTAATATATCAGAGAATCCGTTCCTTTTCTTCCTGTCTTCCGCCAGACACATATATTGATCATAAACTTGAAACTGTTCGCACCATGCCCTGTTGGACCAGTTTTGTTTTCAGATGAAATAATATACGTATAATATGTAACGTATCATTTGCCGACGGTCCTATGGATTTATGGAGATTGAACAATTCAGCTGAAAAGTCAATGGAATATTAAGACTGATATTGTATGAAAAACATAATGCGCATAGTAAACATATTGGAGAGTTTAAGTAATTGTTAAATGGATATAACTTATATTAATATAATAATATAATATCGCTTAAAAATAATGAACTTCTACAAACATGTTGCATTGGCTTTTGTAAACCCTTCAGAACGCTTTATGTTGCTATTTCAACTTTTCAATATTATTCAGTACGTTTACGTTATTTGTTAATAAGTAAATTAAACTGATACATAACAACCATTTATCAACACAGAAAAAAGCAAAAAAACAAAAACAAAAAACAAAGCAGTTCATCGCAATTTGGTGCCAAACTATTATCTACTAATTATTCCAAAATAAATATGAATATATTTAAAAATATTTTCAAAACATTCAGAATATAAAAGTTCGTGAACCTGCATGCTAAAAGACAGTGATAGTTTTCGTAATGTGATACGCTTGACAAAGAATCATAGTGCTAGATTCCATTTGTACTTAAGAAGTTGTATCACATTAACAACACCTTTTTCTCGGAATTGAGGCTCAGTTCTGAATGAGATACCTTAAAGATGACGTACATAATACCTGGTTAAGGTAACCAGAAGAAGATAATTGTTGGAATTATGTATATCATCTTAGATGACACCAATCATGCATTATGAAACATCTTTCAACCTCGTGCGCCTTTTGCGTCATAAGTCTGATTCAATTGTTTACAACATGAAACACTTTCATAACTTTGTTATATAAGTACGTTTTGGTTTAAATTGTAATTACAAATGCATTTTTCGTGCTAAAAAGGCACTTCGTATGTCTAGTTTTCAAAACTGTTGATCGATCTAATGAGCGTATAGGCTAAGTTTTGTTTACATGTATGTTTATTGCAGCTTCTGTGTAGTAAATAAACAGTAAGATAAGAGAAAATACCAATGTGGCTATCTGTCAGAGAAATAGATTCAAAGTCATAATATCAATATTACTTTCATTGCAGTCTTTTGCATAAAATAAAAAAAGCAATGTTTGTATTGATACAATAAGTATAATCACTACCAGGAGAAGTCAGAAAATATCCGGACTTTTGATTCGTTCTCGAAAACCATTCAACATTTAAATAAAAATCTTTCTACTCTTTTTCAAAATATTCTCCACCTATGTCTACGCACTTTTGCCATCTTCGTGGGAGCTTTTGTATTCCCGCTGTGAACCTTGACGTAGACCTATGTTTTAGGTACTGTGTAACAGCAGATATCAAAGCCGCCCTCGTCTTATATTTCTTTCCAGCAAGCAATTTTTTCAGTTCTGGAAACAAATACAAGTCACAGGGGGCGAGGTCTGGGCTATAAGGAGGGTGAGACAACAATTGCCATTTGTAAGAGTTGATAATCTCCACTGGTGCTAACCTGGGACGCATTTGCTTCAGTATTCTCTGAGATTTTTCAGAATTAGTTCAGAATAGTACTTGGCGGTGACAGTTTGACCTTTTGGCATGAAATGAGTAAGTATCATTCCTCGTGAATCCCAAAAGGCAACAAGCATGACTTTGCCAGCCGAAGGAGAAAGCTTAACCTTTTTAGGAGGTGGGGAACCAGCTTGTTTCCACTGCTTTGACTGAACTTTTGTCTCAGGTTTGGAATAATGAACCCACGTCTCATCTCCAGTGATAATGCGGTTCAAAAACATATCTCCTTCACGATTAAAACATCTTAAATGTTCTTTTGCATTGGTTACTCTGGTTGCCTTTTGATCTGCGGACAGCTGTCTAGGCACCCACCTGGCACTTACCTTGCTCATGCCTAGGTGTTCGTGTAAAATCTTGTGTTACCGATGCCTTACCGATGCTAAACTTGTTGGCTACCTCCTCCAAAGTTACTCGACAAACAAAGTTGTTGACAAAAGCTTTAACATTTGCTACCATTGTTGGGGTCACCGCCTCAGCTGGCCGCCCAGTCCTAGGCCTGTCACAAACACTTGTTCTGCCTTCACGAAACTGAGAAACCCAGTTGTAGAAGGTTGAACGTGATACACATTTATCAGAAAATCTTTTTTTTAAGCCTCTGAAAGATGTGGCAGGGCTTTTCACCTTCTGCAACCAGAAACTTTATTACAGAGCGTTGTTCCTCTAACAAAGAGTCCATGATAGATGAAACACCTATCATATATCAGAGGGCAAAATACTGTGTATACACAACTATCATTGAAAATAAACTGACCACGTTATAGGCGAATGAATGTAGTTTTCACCAATATATAATGTGTGTATAGCTGCACGTGGAAAGAGAGGAGCATGAAAAGTCCGGATATTTTCTGACCGTCCCTCGTATATTGTGCAATAATAATCGCATTGTTACCCTATTGAGTTTTTATCTTATCTTATCCTTTTTCTATTTTACAACCATAGTGAATCTAAAATATGCAATCACTCATAGAGACATTCTTTATTTCTTGTTTTGCTTATGAAATATTTATTCTACGTGAGTTATGTAAATACAAAAAAATAGTTTTAGACAATGCGATATACATATTACTTAAGAAATAGTGCTTAATGTAAACTTAAAAGCATAATGTAAACAAATAAGTATAATTATGAATAAAAACAACAGAAAAAAAGGAAGCAGGAAAGGAAAAAGGAAAATGAGAAATGGAAATAAAAGCAAACTGAGACATAATAGGTTATGAACAAAGACTGCATAAGCTAGGTAATGGTATTTAGCAATACACTTAATAGATAAATGAAGCACCTTGTAGTGGGATTTGTAGGTCTAAATAAAATTGTAAAATATACTTTTAAAAGTAAAGTCTATTGTTTGTATAGACCTTCCATATCATGATTGATAAACTTAAGAATGAAATGAGTTTTAATATTATTTTAATATTGATTTAAAAGCACTTGATTATGATTACTTTTATCAATTAACGTTTTTTATGATTATTGAACAAAAAGTCCCCTTAATTGTTCTGTTTTTTAATAAGAAAAACTGATATTTACATTTTTTTCTTCTGGGCGGGATCAGATAGTAGTTAACATTAAATATGTGACACAAGAGGACGTAAAATAATGGACCTGTTTCTTTGTCTCTAAGTCTCTAAATAAAATCTGAATGATGCGAAGTTTGACGCGATCACATACTAATTTTGTTATTTGTTATTACAAATCTAAAATCAGAATTTTCAAAATTATCTTTATATACGGTTTGTCATGAGCATTCAAAGCCATATTTCAATGTTCAATTAACTGTCCTTGAACAAAAATAATATGACAATTCCACTGAAGAGATACTTAGCTGTTGTAGCAATAAAACAGCTAAACGTAAGACCTTATTTAAACCTAGAGAAACAATTATGAAATTGATGCTATACATTTGCAATCGTAGATTATTCTTCAAAGATGTGAAATAATGTGACACCACTCTTAGTATTCTCTCTCGGTTGATACATGTTTATCTCGTAAAAGGCTGATAAATGAGAAAAACTAATAATTTTTAGCTCTTCTCGAGTTTAAAAAATAACATAGCCGGTATGCTTGTCAGCTGTCAGAATATAAACCGAAAATTATCTTTCACGTGGGACTTACATTAAAGCGTTTACTCATTTTGTTTTATGCTGATAGAAAAGGTATCTTATTGCAATATCCTTTAAGATATATAATTATAAGAAGCCAACTTTAATAGATTAATCAAGGCAGAATTTCTTTTATCGTTTCATGTTAAATATCATTAATAATTATATATCAGTTTTCATTTTAAGTCGTAAAATTGTGATTCCTTTACCAAACAAGAGAAGATGTAATATTTTGATTATGTTATCTGCCTTATGTTATCCAAAAGATCCTGGATTCGAGCATTTTTGGGTAAAAACATATTCTCTCATATAAAACCGTACTTGCTAACTACTTAGTGCTTGTAAGTTAACAAGTACTGCAGCATGTACTCGACTATAATAATTTACATTCGACTATAATAATTTACAGAAACGTATTCATTCCACCGTGGGAAATTGCACAAATAAGTTTTTGTATTTTCAAGGTCATGATATCAATAAAATATGTTTTTTTTTTAAGTTCGATTCGAATGAAACATAAATGAAAAATGAGACTGTTATTCTGTAGTGTGCACGTAATAGGAGTAAAAATATAAATTCGGACTTTCAGTTCTCAGCGAATAATAAATGGCGCTCAGACGGATAAAAAAAATAATATGACAAGTAGAAAATGCGACACTGAAAGGAAAGATCGCACAACTCAAAATAAAAGACACATTTTAATGGGGAAAATGCTATATAAAGAACAGTGTCGTTTAAGCGCACGGTTCGATTGATATTTCGGATTTTATATCCCGGGAGTGGTGCAGAAGACAGCAAGAGGAATGAATCAATTTTTTTCTGTTAATGAATCTTTTGCGCCAAAGCAGTGACTGGGAAGAAAGAAAGAACTACAACCAGACATAGCAACAACAGCCACAACAAAACGAGTTGTGTGAATATCATAGACTCTGTTTGACAAAGATGATGGTATATGCTACAGCTATAACACTCCTTGTTTCGGTTTGGAGGAATGTGCCTGATAAAATATTGCAGCTTGTGCATTTCCAATTACAAAAAGAAATTAAATATATCCTGATGAATGACAAAAAATGATGTAAATGAAAGACTGATAAAAGCGATTGAAAATATATTAGAAAAGTTAAAGATCCTGTATGTTGTATTTATGGTTGTTACAACACTTATATGAAATTTAATTAATGTAAATAATTATGGATATATAGTAAAACAATTTTCAAACATCAAAGAATATGTAAAATATGTACTGCAAATATTTGATCACATTATATGTAATCATTAAAATATATGCATTCATTTTTTGTTGAATAATTTGACTTTATAAGAAATAAATTTCTAATTACCACTCTTTATTAACATGAAATATAATTTCGGTAATATCTTTACAAATAATGCTTTTTGGAATTACAATATTGATAAATCTTCATTTGAGCATTACATTTATGATATAAAACCATAATAAATTGAGTTACCGGATCTTTAAAACTAAAAGTTATATTCTTTACAAACAAAAGCAATATTGGAGGGGCCAATCATTGAGTGAAATTAGTCGAGATTCTGTTCTTTTCATTCGGTTCATTTTCTACATAATCTATAAATAGAAATGTTCATATATTTATTATCTCTATTTTAAAAGCATTTTAAAGAAGAAAATGGCACGACAGAACAAATACGAGTAACTCAAACGGTTCGCAAATGGTTCTATTAACACATCATGTTTGAACACTTCTGTGTTGGTGGTATTGGTCTGATTGGTTAACTAACTCTACCTGTTGTCATAAATTATGTACATTTTCGTTAATTAGGCATTGTTCTATATTTAAGTAATTTTATATAAGATAGACACGTTCTAAAAAATGTGTCACTGTGTTATAAAATGTATAGAACTCCGACCAGTGTTAATCTTAAGGTATTAATTTTTGGCAATAGGTTCCTTCGTCAAAAATCATATTATACAGACACATTTACTTACGTTCTGTCCTTCATGCAATGGTCGACAAAATACATTTTGACATTATATGAACTTTACACAATAGAATTATGTCTGGTAATATGACATGATGGGATTTTAGAAATTTGTATATCAATAGAAAGTTCAAGCAGATTTCCGCTTATTTGGTAGATAATTGTTTTATCTACCCTTCAATATAGACTTTATGTCAAAAGGTGTCTAAATATCAAACAACAGGAAATGTGTCTTTCGTATTAATACGTATACTTGACGGTTTAGTCAATTGCCGTATTCTAGTGGATAGTAGACGATACATACATTATTTTTAGTACAATTCTAATTGTTACTATTGTATAACTGAAAAAGAATCATAATAAGCATTAGTAATTATGTTTAGAAAAAATAAAAGCATTTATGTTAGCTATCAAAATGTCCATAGAAGATTAAAGACAATTTCATTCATTTGATATAAGACCATACAAACAATGCAAAGTAATTTTTGATACATACTTGGTAGTTATGACATATTGTCGAAATTACAGTTACTGTAATATTATTATTTCAACTATGAATTGAATTTAGGCATAATATTATTATTTGAAGTTATACAGATTAAAATAATTACAGATAATTTTCTTTGACAAATGAGTAAGTTAAATCCAGGAATGCAATTTTACTTCTTAAAAGTAATCGATTAGGATTTTGGATTGAACTGAGGCAAACAGTTCTGCAAGTGAATTTATCCGACAAAATACATCATCAAGTATTTAAGGTGAAACAGGTGCTTATTAATAAACTACGTATATATCTGGCATCATCTTTGAAATTTCAAGGCTTTTCCCTGATATTTTCAAATTTCTTGAAAATTAATAAAGTCTGAACATTTTGTTAGACCTTCATATTTAACAAGAAATATTATAGATAAAATAACGTGGAAAAGACAAGTGAAAACGGTCATTCATAATTAAGTAGGATAGACTGGTGTAAAAGGATAGCTTATTATAGCACAATGAAAAACAATATGTTTAGGAAACAGATAGTTAAACTTTGAGTGCATTGTTGTAGAATAATACACGGTTCGAGTTGCGCAGGAATATAATTATGTAGACTGATAGGCCTGAGTGATTGTTTACAAAGCTTTTAAAAGATAAACCGTGTGTTATTTTACTATAATGCTAGAAAAACGTAGTATTTATTTCTATACTAGCATGCTAATAAAAAAATGATTGATAAAATAAGTTGAACTACATTGACCGACCTCAAGTCATTTGATTTATTGGCGTCATATATGACGTCATATTACGTGTTAGCATTTGTTTTTCATGTGCATATCATTTAAAAATATAAAATATTCTATTTATCACATACCCAAAATTAAGACTGTTCAAATCGAAAAGATAATGAGTTTTCATTATATGGAATGTAAACGTTTAGCGCGTCTATGTTCCTCTATGTTTGTGAAAACAGCTAACAAGTACACAAGTAAAATCATTGTTTCTACTGAAATTGTTTGAAATATGTATAAAAATGTTACCCTACCCCATCCATTTTTAATAGTCGTTTGACCATTTTCATACTTGGCGGCCTTGTTTAAAATATCCCTAAAATTGACCAAAATAATGGGCTGTTTTCAAAGTTTGCCTTAATTTTCTTTTACGTATATTGCTTGAGCTTGTCAAATATAAAGTCTAGTTTTTATTTTATAAGACTTTGAAAATATCAGGCACCATATTTGATTATAAATTAGGCAAAATTTTGCCAAAATATACCGATACTAATTTTTGAATTAAAATGAAACACTCTTTTCTTACCAAGAGTGATCCAAGAAACACATAAATATGTTCAAGAAAAGAAAGAAAGTTGCCTGTTTTGGGGACTGAACCAATGTCCTTCTGTTTCAATGCAGTTGACAGTAGTCCTAGCTAATTTGAATACTCCTCAAAGTTGAGGTCATGCATTAGGTGAGTCATACCTTAAGCAGCGGCATTTAAATCGAAATTGAAAAGAAATCTTGTGAGGATTAAGCTCGTGTCAAAGGTAGATGTCATTGTTTACCAAATTAAACATCCTTTCAATTTAAGTAGAGATCTTAATATCAGAAAATTAGTTTACCTATTCAGACGTATTATACACATACAACTCAAGTTCATGTAGCAAAAAATGGTTAAATGGCCGAGAGGAAATTACGGAAACAGACGACTACTTACATCTTGTTGTACTAAGGACATAACACTACACGAAAATATCAAAGGCAGCTGCCAAACATTTAGAAAAACATTTTTGGTATCTATGACAACAGCTTAAATCCATTAACGTCAATTGAGGAAAATTAACAAACACTAATAACTAAGATTTAAAATAAATTTTACAAGTTCAATAGGTGAGAAAGTTAAATGAGTGAGTATGTTAAGCCAAAAAATACCTTATTTAAGTAACCAATTAGGATGTTGGATGAAGTGAGGCAAACAAGTTGTTTAAGTGAATTTACCCGACACTGACACATTACTGGTCATATAACGCCAAAAACAGAAAACCAAAAATTGAAAATAAGCTTTAAAAATTGAATAAAAAGTTAAATGAGTAAGTTAAATTCCTAGAATATCATTTTACTTCCTTTAAGTAACTGATTAGGATTTTGGATGGAACTGAGGCAAAAAATTCCGTAAGTGAATTTATTCGACAAAATACATCATGTACACTGTCACGCCCATTCAATATTTAAGTTGAAACAGGTGCTTATAAATAAACTATGTACACAATGTATATATCTGGCATCATCTTTGAAATCTTAAGGCTTTTCCCTGATATTTTTAAGTTTCTTGGAAATTATCAATCTTCCAATTTTTTGTTAGACCTTCATTTTTATGAAGACATATTCTCGATTAAATAAGTGAAAAGACAAGTTAAAACGATCACTCATCATAATTTAGCGATAGTCAGACTGTTGTACAAGGATAGCTAATTATAGCTCAAGGAAAAACAATATTTTAAGGAAATTTTGAAATAATACACGGTTTAAATGCGCAGAAATATAATTACAAAGCTTTTAAAGGATAAATCGTGCATTATTATACTATAAGGCAGGAAAAACTTAATATTTATTTCAATTCTAACATAAAAATAAAAAATGATGATTGATACTATTCTAATATATAGATGATATTCAAGTTTTTTCTATAAAAACATGATTTATTTTCATCGAGTGGTATGAAAATAAATATTTCATGAGTGGCGGTAGCCAATAGTAAAATATAGAAATTTTCATGCCTCATGATGAAAATAAATCATGTATTTAATGAAAATACTTGCATTTTCTGTTAATTATATACATTTTTCTCTTTTTTCACATAAAAATTTGAAAGACTTTCCCTTACATTTTGTGTACTGGCATAATTTAAAAGAAAGTAGTCCGGCAGGACACCAGTGAAAATACGGAAAATATGTTTCACTGCAGTGAAAAATATTTTTCTACAGTGAAAATACGGAAAATGAAAATACACATTTTATTTCATCCATATTTCTAAATATTTCTTTTATAAATATATCATAAATTCAATAATGCACCAAAACGAAATAATATTTTATTTATCACATACCCAAAATAAAGACTGTTAAAAGTGAAAATCAATAATTTTTATAAGTGTGTAACGCTAACGTTTAGCACGTATTTTACACTTATACATGTGTATAAATTCATTGCTTAACTATTTAATTGATCGACTGGTAATGTCTTTATAATTACTATGCAAATTGTAAATACTGATTTACATAATGCATGTAAAAAATATAAATATCTATATTAAATGCTTTCATTGATACTCTGTGATCATAATGCTTTTAAATCGACATAATGCCAATACAAGGGTATAGAGTGAGCGAAAGGTGAAAGTCAAAGAAAGTTAACATTTTGACATAATTCCTTTTTTATTATTTACTTGCATGAACAATAAATAACTCAAATGGCCCAATGAAAGTTCTTTATATATCCATGGGAATTACCTTGTACGTTTAAATGACAAAACAAGTGTGGGCAGGATTTTTATATTTTAGGCAGATTTATATTCTATCCCTATCATTTTTCATTATCAACTATTGGTGGGCAGGATTTTTATATTTTAGGCAGATTTATATTCTATCCCTATCATTTTTCATTATCAACTCTTGGTCAATCACCAGTTTTATAGTCATTGTTCTGAAATATATAGTCAAATCAGCTCAACTTGACAATGTATAGATTTTCTTATAGAGTGAATAAAGATATTATTATTATTATTATTATTATAACTTTTACATGGAACTTTAAAAAAACATGATATCACTCATAAAGGCATCACAGAATCTGTTCCTCTCCTTTCCGCCTTAGGTCAGACACATATATTGATCATATAACCAGAAACTGTCCGCATCATGTCCTAGTAGATCTTTTTCCTGATGAAATAATATACATGTTATATGTAACGTATCATTTGCCAACGGAATCACGAGAACTGAATGCACGTGGCAGACATATTAAAGAGTTCAAGTTAGTGTTAAATGAAGACATTTTTGTTTGAAAATGTCATAGTTTAATAAATGATGAACAACTGCAAAGGTTAGTAAGTAAATAATAATGCAATAATTATATATTAATATAAATATATAATTTTTGCATTGTTATTTACTTATCTTTGTAGTTTATAGTTCAATATAGATTATATATAAATACACCGAATACATAATTTATTTCTTCATCAACTTAATCATATACTGCCCACAATTTGAACAAAATTATTCCCTACTTATCAATCTTAAATAAAAATAAATATATTTCAAAATGTACAGTATTCATAATATACACAAAATAAATGTTCGTGAACTTTGTACACTGAATAAAAGTGACAGTTTTTGTAATGTTATACGCTTGGCAAAAGAATCATAGTGCTATATTCCATTAGTACTTAAGAAGGTCTATCACATTAACAACACCATTTACCATGGAGTTGAGGCTCAGTTCTGAATGTGATACCTTAAAGATGACGTAACATATCACCTGATGAGGTAACCAGTACACGTTTATTGTTGGAAATATGTATATCATATATCATCTCAGATAAAAAAAAATCATGCATTATGAAATATCTTTCAACCTTGGAAATTATACCAATCTAACTAACACATGCGCTTTTTGTAAAAAAGTGTAAATTTAAAAGTTATTGGAAGAAAAATATTCAAGAGAAAAAAAAACCAGTTTGGTTTCCTTTTTTTCCGAGGATAAAGGGCTGCATTTTATCAAATCAACACATTGTTATGAAACATATTGAATAAACAAAAGTACCAAATATGTTTTAAAGGGTCTAGATCAAATACATCAATTGATTCCTGAAGTATTTAAGTACCAAAATAAATGTTTTTATGTCTGCTACAAGGTTTGTCTTTTTACACGACCGTGTCTTTTATTCTATAGAAATGATAGTTTGATAAAATAAGGACACATATTATGAAATAGCCTGTAAATGAAGAATTTTCATGGAAAATGGGGAATAACCTTGACGTCAGAGGTACTGGACTTGTGATAGTTTTCAAAATATTTAGGATATTTACAATGAAAATTACGAATTCAACAATATGCCCCCTTTTTCTAATATTTGAAATAACATAAAATCCCTAAGAACATCCGCCCAAAATTAAACACGACAGATAATTTCCATCTTTCCATCTATTTATGTAACATGAAAATAAGTACTTTTTATTAACATAACGGTCCATTTTATGAGGATTTAAGAATATTTATTGCCATAGCAGCCACATAAATCAACATAGGAACAAAATTAAATGATGTGCAATATTTCATTTTGTCATATAAATATACATTAAGGGAAAATATTCCAAGTACTTTTCAAATTACTGCAGAATCCAGATATTGCAGACTGATGGTCATAATTAAACTGGATAATCAAGTGGCTATCCAATTATATAACCAGTTTTTCTTTCAGAAAATCACAAAACCATTTTGGCATCATAAACCAATAAATATTGACTGTAATTTATTGTTTCCATAGCAACCTTATTAAATTTACTGAAAGCAGATGAACGGATATTCGGTTGGAGGGACGGCAAGCCTATAGTATTCTATAGTTCACCGCTTAGGTATTTATTAACTTCTTGAATTTCCATTGTTTGAAGAGCTGTTTATCGTAATATTAATATAAATACGATTCGATTTATCCCATAAAGCGCCCACTTGCCTCTGCAAGTTATGAACAGAAATATCAATTTTAACAAGGATAACATTTTCGAGTCATTTTATCAGTGCTAAGTAATTACAATTTTGATAATTGTTTTAATTTGTTTAAAAACGGCACATTGTTCCTCAAAAACAAATAAAACTTTATTTCTTTTGAAAGGGCAAACCTGAATTTTGCCATGGTCATATAATAGTTTAATAAATGTTAGATGCTTGTTACCTGAAGAAAGTACAATAACTGTGAAATTTTTGGTCATGAATGTAGTAAAGGAATCGGCCAACGAGTAACTGTTTGCTTACTATAAAAGAACACCAAAATAAAAAGCTTTTGAGAAGTAAAAATAAACATTTCTGAGGCATAATAAGTCTTTAATATCAATGTTTAAAATCAATGTACAAAATTATAAAGTTATCTACATGATCTGCTTGAGGATAGTTTGTTTGTTTGTTTCATTTTATGCCTTTTACCAACAGTATTTCAGTCATATAGGCGGATAACCATCGTTCCTGGAGAGTTACACCAGTACTAGACTACCTTCCTCCGCGCTAAACTACCAAAGCATCTCCCGGGGATCGAACCCTCGCCTGAGAGGTAACTAGATTAGAGATTTGTTTTTCTGACTATAATATCCCGTTTCCGCCCTCTTCACACTATAGCATTTTAACGATGCTCTTAAACTGGACTTACCGGCAAACAATACAACATATTTCAATTGAAGACGGGTTCATTAAAACTATCAATTTATACTAAATGAAATAGTGATGTATTGTTGTAAATTTAAGGAATATGAGGTTGAACAGTAGTTACTACGTTGTACGTAAGTCATTCTTATATTCCTCGAACATAATTATTTTCTTGTCATGGAAAAATTAAGTAATTTTGTAAACTTGCTAGCTCAATAAAAAATCAACAACAACAACAAAAAACAACAACAAAAAAAAACAACAACAAAAAACGAGCAAACAAGCAAACGTCGTCGTGTAGCTAACAGCTTTTTAATGTCAATATACTCGTATAATTACATAAATGCTGCTATTTGGAAAAAGATGCGTCGGTTGTTTCGGAAAACACTAAGATGTAACTGGTGAAATCAATTTTAAATTGTTTATATCTTTTTTCCTTAGAACAAAGCTAAGGTTTTCAGGGATTTTCCTTTGTTTAACTAATTGATATTGTTATTAATTTAAATACAGTCAGTTTGCCAATGTAGATGCATTTCAATAGTTTGATCAAAATTACTTTTCACTAAACATGTACACTAAAAAATTATTTCTTGATAGATTTGCAAATAACGAGTATTTAATGTGTATAAAGAAATATAACCTGTAAAAATGTAAATGCTTGACAGGTGTCTTTTCGACAGATGTTCGCCATTTAGTTGATAAGTGAACATACCAGTACGTACTCAAATGGGCGCTAATTGAATAGGGTATATACGATAAAAGGCGTTCACAAATAAGACTTTCGTGATTGTTTGATGTTTTGTGTTTGGTCTTACGGCGCATCGACATCAATTTGGTCATATGGCGACGAAACAGCCAAGATGATTTTGGCTAACGTCAGGTGTTACACACTTAAAGCAACACCACGGGAAAAAACGCCTCAACTGCTGGAGCTTTTCGAACTAATTTAGTCGCCTCTTACGACCACGCAGGGATAAACGGTGGATTTTGATGCTTCAACACGTAAAAGACATTCCCATGTGTAAGTCTGTAGTTATTTTTCTTCCTTTAGTGATGACATTTGATGCAAACCTATTTGCTTATACACTCCTTAATTTGTCTGTCAAGTTATAGTCTCTTCACTATTTTAATTATACAAGATATAACATTATATTTTTTGCAAAGTATTTTGACCGTGATATTTTCAGCTTAAAGCTCTATAATTTAGCGAGGTCTCTTAAAAAATGATATGTCTCGTTCCTTTTTTATATTATTTATGAAAAGCATGTTCTAAGTAGACATGATGAAATTAATGATAACAAAAATGTTTTGAATAAAAATGTTAAGTTATTAGATATAAATATCATGAATAATTTAAGATTTTACAATATGACAAATTATTAAATATTAAACGATAGACTAGTTGGTAAAATGTTGAATAGTTCATATATAGAGGATATTGAAAGAGTGTAGTTTAATACTAAATTTATTGAACGAGTTGAATAAAATCATATTATGCGAGACTCTGGCAAGCATAATATTGTTTTATTCAAAGAGTTCAATAAATTTAGTATTGAATCTACACGAATATAATATTCTATTTATCACATATGTAAAATAAGAACAGTAAACTGTTAAAATGAGTAATTTTTCAATGACGCGCCCATAGTGTAACGCTAACATTAGTGCGCTTTAACATTGCGCAAATGACGTCACGTCGAAGTGTTATTACACTAGTTTAATATCGTTTTTATTAAATGGCTTTATTACTCTCCTGCGCCGCGGTTTATGTGATAAGATAAATTATTTCAGATTATACAATAGATAATACAATATTAATAATTCATATGATAAATTATGTAAACTTTTATTCAAAGTATCAGTATTTATTTACAAAGTGTAACATAAATCAACAGTGTATCATTTTGAACAATCCTATAACATCACGAAATGTCAATTACTTCAGCTCCTCGTCACAAGTCACACTTTTCTCAAAATATTGTCCTCACCTACCATTAAATGTCAATCATTGTCACTGACGCACTGACGCTAAAGTTGTTGTGTTGTCAACTTTTTCCAGCTATAGTTAAGCGTACTCCATAAATCATTTTCTCAGAGCGTTCTGTCTTAAATTTGTTAGGAATTTAGTCGATTCCAAATCGATTTAAAACTATTTTTCAACTCTGTAAGAGCTTTTTTTGCAATTGAAAAAAATTGCTAATTGGAACGTCTGACATCTTTCATGTACACAACCCTTTAACACATCCCGAATTTATCATGAAACGCAATGAAACACAATTTTGCTGAAGCCGGTGCTAGAATGCGTAGAATGTAACTTGCACTTTCCAGTACCGTCCACGAACAGACTCAATCAAACCGATTCTGTAATATTTTCAGTTTTATCGTTTTGGACGTTCCTAAGGGATTCTGTTTCTCTCTATTTTTACTCCAGAGAGACTTTACACATGGTTAAGCTTTATAAAACAAAGAAATCAAAATAGAGAAAAACAAGAATCCCTATAGAAAGCCAAAAGGCAAAATTTAAAATGTTGCAGACTCGGTTTAATTGAGCCTATTCATGGACGGTACTGCCAAGTGCAAACTACCGTCTACACACTCTAGCACAGGCTAAAGCAGGGTTCAACATTTAATCATGAAATGGTACAATTTTGAATTCAGAAATATCCGCAGATGTGTTCATACGGCAGTTATTATGGAACCTTCAAGATGACACTTAAGTGCCATTCCATGAATGAATTAGTAAGGTCCCCAAATAAAAGAATACGAAAAAACAATTGTCAAAACTAAACAAAATGGTTTTATGAAAGGAGAGCCGAGGTAATGAAGCCTGTATATCACAGTAAAGACGCCAAAAGACAAATTTAAAAGTTGGAATTATCACGTAAATTTACTTTCAGAACATTTTGACTCAGTTCCATCCAAAACTTTTACCGATTTCTTTTGATTCTGAGACGCTTTTTATTAATTTAAACGATACTGTAACAGTTCAGATTGTAACAAGAAATAGTCATGCATATTTAGATATGAGTAGAAATTTCCATGTGGTAAAAAATCGGCGTCTATTACCGGATTATCATCATAACATATTTAACGCAGTCATTGCCCCGTAGATCCTTTCCATGTATTTTCGTGCTTAAGATTTTTCAGTGGTCATTAAAGTTAAATTTGAAAATGTTTTTAGAAAAGTCTCAGAGTAAAATTGAACAATCCTAGATTTTGTTATTCTGTTCAACAAGAACATAACATTTATTTTAATAATGAAGGTGAATTATTATGATGTGCGAATAATATGCCAGTTTTTTTTTTGAAAATTATCTTTCACCAATAAACATTGGTTATGAAATGTTAACGAGCGATTTAATTATTGATATAATTCAAAGCTCTAGCCGTAAAAATGGCGAAAAGGGTAAATTGTAATGGAATATTAGCACACATCATACTAGTTCTCTCCCTAGAGGCAAAAAAGTTACAATGTTTATTTTAAAAAATGCATACACATTGTATGATTGCATTCATACTGGCTATAAACAGAATACATGTACATTAATTAATCTTCAATCAATCTCCTGCAGTGTCCGACTAAAACCGGCAAAAGAGTGAGTAATTGTTCGTAATGCATTGATACAGGAAGGTATTTTTGAGTTTGTCCCGATATCTGAAGTAGGTCTGAACAACACAATAAACAACAATTTCAACTGCTTAGTATTTGTGTGATATTTATGTTAAACGTGCTTAGTTTAAACCCTATCATAACTTAAATTAAATGATGTAAAATGAAAACAAAATGTGAGTATCCTAAAATATATAGAAAATAGTATCATTCATTTTAGCAGAGAAAAATTTCTTAATTTATGCCATAAAATTGAAGTCACTATTGACTAAATGTCGTTTCTTCAAAAAATGTATCTTTCAAATAAGACTTGTGTTTTGTGATCCAATGCGTTGTTAAATCTTCGAGATTTGCCTTACAAGACATGTTTTAGTTAAAATAAATGTTTAAATCAACTTTTTATTCGTATAAAAATCTAGAATAACGTTTATTTGTTATTTCGTATTTTATTTACATTTCTACTGATCGTTTTTTGTAATATGACTGCCCTTTTTCATTCTTTCCTTTTATTATTTATCTAAATTATTAATTTAGAATTATGACTTTTATTTTTGCAATTTGATATAATAATATTGAATTACTATTTGATATTCCTTCATTTTGCCGTTTCATTGCTAGATTTAAGAACAAAATTAATTTACGTCGTACAATCGTAAATAACTCGTTTCTTTCATTTAGGATAATGTGACATGTACTAACAATGGGCTTATTTTCCGAAAAGTAATCGTTTGTGAAGCTAGCTTATAGGCTTAAATTATTTCAACAAATTCTGGAAAAAATAAGTTCTTGTAATATTCTAAATGTAATGCTAAAGATTAAAGTATTGCAAAACTCGTTTTTATTGCAAAACTGGTTGTAAAACAATATTTTTCTTTAGCTGCGTTATTATAAACTCAACTAACAATGTATTAATAAAAGCTTCACTCTAGTATACTCGTGTTTAGTCAACAGGGCTGTCATTGAGCACTGACGTGCACGTAATGTGTTTAATTCGTACAAAGAAAGACTGCACTATATCCAGGTATTCAAAATATAACACTTAATGTTCAAAAAGTGAATACATGCGAACGGGTCCGGTGTTCTCTTCAGTTTCGTTTACAGTGAATACGTACATGTAATAAATATCGAATATAAAAGGCCAATTTTTGATTCTTGGATTTAAGCGTTATTGAAGATCTTATGTAACTTGAATGAAAGTATCTTTGCTAAAGTACACGTAAGGTAGCGTCCAAAATGTTACAGGTTCATAAAACTGTGGTAGTATCAACCTTTGTACATAAATTTACGATGAAATAAGAGAAAATCACACAATAAATAACTATATAAAGCATCGAACTTAAAGTATAAATAGAATATCACATTGTTGGAAAAAGAAGATAATCTTTAATTAATGCCTTAATGCTTATTACAAAATGAACCATCTAAATATGTTCATTGTTATAAAGTGAATGTAAAGTTAATGAGCCTTGTCATTATTAGTAACACAACATTTATAAGGGCCTGAATATTCATCTAAACACATGCAAATTGCTCTTGTCAAAACTAAGGAATATTTATTTACATTTAAACGGCATGTTCCATATCAATAAGCACAATTTTCAATACAAAGGCATGGTTTACAGAAGAGCAAATGCATGCAATATGTGTATTAACTGTAATCATGACTAGTTGTTTCGCACGTTAACACATGTAGCATATATATTTTGCTAAATTGTGAATCATTTAATAATTGAATATTAAATAACTAACCCAGCGTTGAAAAGCCTTTTTACAAGTTTCACAATTTTCCTATTATTCTTCTGATAACACATATTTCCTTTTTGTAACAATACTAAAAATAGTTTTCCCGACTTCTGTCGTGAAGTCACAATCTTTATTTCTTTTATTTTAGTTATTTGTACAATACAATGTATTTATGCACAGTTTGCATATGTAAACCAACACATACATGTATTGTTTCATATATTTGATTTGTTATTTCTGCTTATACTCAATAGTTATACTAGGTATATATTTAATCGTAATGTTTCATTTCAATCTTATGTAAGTCTTACGTAATTATTATATTATTATTATTTACGTATTATACCCACTTATTTGCTCCTTAGTCTTAGTTCATACTCCACATAAGCTCTTATGTAAGTTTTATATAATTGTATTATATTGATACTCCACAGTCATAATTTCTTACTCCTCATTATTTCTTATATAATTACGAATTCATGTTTATTTCATGTTGTATGGAATTCTTGAGTTTCTCAGGATCTTAAACATTTACTATATAAAGGTAAGGTTCAACTTGTTATATTGAGGACTTCAGTAACATCTTTCATTGGCGAAACAGACATGTTGGATATATAAATTAATTCTATTTGGAGTGTAATACTAGCATTTATCTGTGAGTTAAATCTTATATTATATCAATTGTGAAAATTGGATTCAATTTCAAAGTGTTAATAAATGAAGTAAAATTATGGTATGTTGTGATTCTTTGTGATCTTAAATATCGGTGTGGCAAGGACAAAACAAGAAACAGCTTTCAGTCTTATATTCAAAGGATAAAGTCCACCACAACTTCTGGTACGTGTTAACGTTTTAGTTAAATCAAAGACAACATAAATTTCACGGTTAACGTGATACATATTTAAAAATGGAAAATCTGTCTGGAATGTGGTAAAATAAGATCATCAAAAACAAAACAAAAAAAGAACTAAATAAATCACTTTCGCCATATCAAGTTTATTTGCGTACGCTTTCTATTTATCTCAAAATTTCCATAAATTGCATGATAGCCGGTTAACATTTGAGATTGCAAGAGAAATGAAATTAAACACGTTATATCATGAACTACATTGTTAGGATTGGCATTTAACCAAAATATAGTTTATACTGAATATAAGTTTGTCTTTTTACATTCATATTAATTACCTGGTTTTACAAAAACCACATTGTGGAAACACGATATTCAGTGTATTTAAAATTCGAAGAAAAAGCAACACCTACAATGTCTCACACATGTTCTTTATTATACTGTTCATCATATCAACACCTTAATAGATATTGTTGTCACGATATTGCAGACAAATAGGAATTTAAAAAAAAAAGAATTCTAAAGCTAACTACCTAAGCCTGCTAGTTTTAAACCTTAATTTCATGTGTAAATGATAGATGGTTGTATAGTTAACTAAAAGACAGTACTACATTTATTAAATCAATTTCAATGTCCATACAACTAAATATACTACTGTTCTGGTATTAAGCGATTAGATAATATTTCAGTTTTTATTTTCAGGCAAAAATCTAATATATATATATTGATTTAAATATTTTAAACGTCTCAAGTTATTTGATGGACACCTCATTTCACATGAAAATAATGAAAAAAAAAATCAAAACTAAAACTATTCAATGGGATATTTTTTAAAAGAGTCAATAAACTTAAATAATTAGAACTAAACCTATTGAAACATTGGATACTTAATGAGATAGTTATACTTTTCTAAAGACCTAATTCTTTTTAAACTTTGTCTCGAGACAAACAGTTTTTGCCTTCGCCTTCTGTCCGTCCGTCCGCATTAAGCTTGTCCGGCTTTCACAGGTCAACTCCGGGGGATTCCAATCAAGCTTCAGAGAATCGATCAGTATCAACCCTAGTTGTGCATATTACCGGCACCTCTTGCTTCGTTGTACAAAATGGACGCCAGAGCTATAAATATAAAAAAGTTGTCCGGCTATCACAGGACCAACTGCTAGCGGGATTTTAATGGAACTTCACAGAAGTTAGCAGTACCAAATCTGGTTGTGCATATTGCTGGCACGTTCCGCATTGCAGCACAGATTGGCAACCGGAGCTAAAAATAGAAAAATCTTGTTCGGCCTTCACAGATTTAACTGATGGCGAAATTTCGACATTACTTCACAGGAGTTGTCAGTACCATCCCTACTTGTGCATATCGCCTGCACGTTCGTTCCGCTGCGCTGCACAAAATGGTGGGATCTCAATGAAACTTGACAAGAGCGATTATAACTATTCCAAGTTGTGTATAATGCCGGCACGATTGGCTTAGGTGCAAAAAAGCCTACCAGAGCAATAAACATAAAATATTGTCCGGCTTTCACGCGTCATACTGCCGGTGGGATTTCAATGAAACTTCACAAGAGTGATCTGTACCATCTCTTGTTGTGCACATCGCCTGCACGTCTGATATCGCCTGCACGTCTGGCTTCGCTACAGAAAATGGCCGCCAAAAATCCTGTTTACCTTTAACAGGTCAAACTGCTGGCAGGATTTCAAGATTACTGCAAAAGTAATCAGTACAATCCTTAGTTGTGCATATCGCCGACAGGTTCCGCTACGCTATACAATATGTTGGGTTTTAAATGAAGCTTGACAAGAGTGATCAGACCTATCCAATGTTGTGCATATCGCCGGCACCTTTGGCTTCCCACTAGAGCGAAAAATAGAAAAGCCTTGTCTGACTTTCATAGGTCAATCTGCTAGTTAAATTTCAATGAAACGTCACAATACCATCCCTAGTTGTGCATATTAATTTGTCTGTTATAACATGTATATGTATTTTCTCGTCTTTTTTCACTTCCATTCCGATGTTCACATTAGAGTGAGATAGCGATCTTAAGCATTTATGATTTAAAAATTTCCGTTGTAATCTTTAATTAATGCGTTTATTTACAATTATAACAACATTGAAATAAAAAAAAAAACAGCAAAAATTGAACAATTCAAAAAGAGGCTACTGACCTGTACAAAACAATATATATAAGGTCTATTGTTTAAATTGCATAATTTTTACACAAAACACTCGATAAAGTGCTTTTTTAATTCCAAAGCACCGGTTTTATAATCAGCCATGTCACTTGAAAGTGGTATTTGCATTTTATTGAATTTATTAGGGATATCGGACAAACAAGACATGAAAGTATATTTTGCAACACTCAGCCATTAATTTGATCTAAACCATGAACTCAAAGTGAAAAAAATATTTATTCTCTATGTTCAGATAGTTAGTTGTAAAAGGTCATTAACGAATAGGTGTTTATGTATTGACTATTGTTCCTATAATTTGTTTAATATTTACTTACTTCTTTATTTTTTGTGACATATGACTTCTCTTTGATGTTAAACAGAGAGGTGATTTATACATGCACAAACATAATTGATATAAATCGGCTCATATAAACGCCAAAAATAATGCCTTTGTGTCGTTGCCTGTGTGTGGGCGCGCATTTGTGTTCGCGCGTGTATGTGTGCGTATGTTTGTCTATATCACGGACCGGGGTAGATCTTACTTTGTCTAGTACAAAACCTCGTATCGAGGTACAGAGAAACAAAGAGGTACTTTATCTCATTACCCCGGTTTGAATACCTCTCAAATAATGTCTAAAACTTAATCACAATCGTTTTGGCAATTGATTATGGTATATGTCTATATAACAATGTAGACCTTTTCTGTATGTCAGTGTGTGCTCAAATCTAGTAATTATAAAACCAGTCTGAATTTAGATTTGCAGCCCAGTATTTTTTGCACATGCGCCATATCAGTGTCACTTCACGATGTACACACATATCTGCACACGAATGTGTAAGATAATAATGAGAAACGCATAGGATATGTCCGAAACATACCTCATAATCTATTAACTGAAAAAGTTTATAGTTATACAGATAATTATCTGATACTTAAGTTAACAAACACATAAGTATTTTCAGATAAAGAGATAATTTTATGTTATTTTAGTGGTACTGTTGGTAGTTCTGAGCACATTTTACTGGTTTTTGAAGTTAGATTCTTATTCGTTTTTTATCTATCTAACAGAAAAATATCTAGTTAATGTGATATGTATATGTTATTTATCCTGTTAACACGAAAGCTTACTAGTTAGTCAGATAGTTAACGCGATAATAATAAGGTTAACTGTTTGCAGAAATATGTCACCATAAATGAAAATCGAACGTTATCAGAATGACAAGTTTGGGAACAAATTATGGATTAACTCACTAAGATAATCATACACTTTTTTCATTGTATTTTATTTATTCTGTAATCATTTCATCACAATATTTTGAAGGGAGCAATAGAAATTATATATCAGGTCATATATTTGTCGTAAAATCTAAAGAAAAGATGAAAGAGGAGAACGGAGTAGAGACTCTGAGAAAAATTTCGCTTAAAGCAGATGACTTTGTGTCCGCTATGAGATATGATATTTACAGTTGAGGTCGCGGTTTTACCAAATATGGATAAACAAATACTTAATACTAAATGGTAGATATCAGTTTTATTCCAATACTCTTGAATTTTTTTGCTTAAAATCATTCATTCAATTTCAGTTCGAAACATGAAATATAGATGTTTACATATTATAAAGGAGGATCGTTGTTTATAAATAAATAAATTCAATACAATGATTTATTTAAAGTGATCCATGGTTCCCGGGCTAGTCCATTAAGCCAGAAAGCTTATTTGCAATGGGTTCCAGTGAAAAAAAAAAAACAAAGATGAAACGAGAGAGACTTATTTTCATATAATAGCTTTTGTAAATGAATGTTAGAACATGCTCTTGACACTTGCAGGCTATAATAATATCACAGTAGATACATAAGATGTCATAAAATAGAATGAAAGGAAGCGTTCTTATGTGGCCACACAGTAATAGAAAATATTACTTTGATTACTTTGTAGTCCACATTATAGAAACATGGACTTTAACACCGGTTTGGATTTGTGAAACATTTCACTTTATCTTGCAAACTATTCCAATTTTTAATACCATCACGGACCGAAAGGATCAAAAACTATCGTTTAGCTAAAAAAAAACACGTCGCGCTTTATCATATGATAAAGGTGAAATCAACGAAAGAGAGGGATGATGATACGTCAAAACACTGATTAAATATCGTATGTTTATGAGGAGTTTGTCTTTTAAACTATGTTTTAACGCATTATTTTGTAAAAAGTATTGGGATTGCATGAAATATGTTATTTTTTTGTTTCTTTTGCATTATAACAGGATGAATTACCGTGAAACTTTGCACTGTGATTTTGTTCATCGAACAATGAATTCAATATAACGGAACGCGCGGATAGCAAAAACTGGCAGATTTTCGTACAAGTATTATGTTGTTACAGCAGCTTTAATATTATATACGCAATTATATGTATTAATGTAGTATTATTTTGTGCCACTAAATGCAATACCTGAAATATGTCGGAAGAACACTGCAACGTTGAATTTAATTGACGTCGATTGTTTAGTATCAATCTCTAAATTTTCACTCCCATTTACTTCAAGCGTACAAAATTACCGCGAATGAGATTATAATAATCACTATCTACATGGTTATATTGGTGCACCGTAAAAACTGTTTTCTTATTGCTAAAAAAATATTAAAGAAATTCAAATTTTGTCTATGTTTCTGTGAATTATTTCCAAATTGCATGGAATATACATCTACTTTTTCTATTAAATTATCATAATATGTTTCTCTCATTTGTCTGTTTAATACATTTTCAGATTATTCAAGCCTGTTGTTCATAGAGATGAATTCATGACAAGGAAGAGACTTTAGATGGTGTACAGAATAGCTATTGTTTTATTTTATATATTTTTTTTAAACAAATTTCTGTATTCCTAATTTCCTCATAATTATTCAAAAAA
>NW_026865910.1:0-69743 GCF_026571515.1 Ruditapes philippinarum
ATATTTAAAGTGATATCTGGACTTCTTGAGCAGGAAGACCTCGGGTGCCCTTCTGTGCATTATTTAGCGCACAAACAGGCACCTGAGTAGAACCAACGCTCGATAGCTTCCTAACATAAAATAATCCAAAGTCTCTGTCAGGATTCAAACCCACAGGTGAGAGGCAGGTGGTTGAAGTCAACCACCTGAACCACTGGGCAAAGCATGCCTCAATGAAATGTAATTAACATTTACTTTGAATCAAATATTTAACAGAAGTCTGGAAGTACATGTACATCCAAATTTTTTTGAAAACATTCGCAAACCAATGTTTTTTTCTGGTGGTATCTATAAATATCTATAGAAATCTATATTCAAAATAACCACAAAATTCAGCTATTTTTGTACAAAACCAGCCAATAAAGGGTCGCTATTCATGTATTTTCTTTACTTTCATTGTGACCAATTTATTCAATTTAAGCTACATGTATTTTGTAAATCACTATCTTCCAATTATTTTATTATCAGAACTGGCCTAGTAGTTTAAGAGAAAATGTGAACAAAAGTTAAAGAGACTCCACAAAAGGTTTTTACGGCATGATTGGACTGGAAATATTTTTTTTTTTTTGGTATTTGTATACCGTTTGATGTAGATCTAGACCAATAACTTGTGTGCCAATTCTCAGGTCATTACCACAACCCTTTTTCCATTACAATAATTTTGTGTGCAAAATGACCCAAATATGAAAATCATTGCAATGCTTTTGGCTCAAATCTGTCTAAGAATTGCACAGAATTGATATTCAATTTAATCCAGAGTATATTCCTTATTATCCTTTGCAGATTTTTCCATTTTAAGTGCTTCACTTGATCTATCAAAGAATATGAAATTTTATGTTTTTTGGCTTTTTGACCTTGGTGGAGTTCCTTTAACAAGAAAACAAAGGTTGACTATAACATATCACCTGAGTACTATTAAAAATGAAAATAATGTATGAACACTTTCTAAATCATAGTACATGACTAGCATACAGAACAGTATAAAATACATATCCAACATGAATTTTTACATTCAATTTCTGACATCTACAATTACAATATATTTTTTTTCCAAAACAAATTTGGTATAAGAGTAGCATAAAACTTACAAACAGTTAAAACATAAACAAAAATACATATTTATGTGACCATTGGCTACATCAACATATCCACTAGTAAATGCATGCCATTAGTAATCTATATATCACTTTCTGTGTAGGTTCAAACCATGTCAGGGGCAAGCCGATGTTTCCTTGTGTAAGAAACTTTATACACATTGCTCAGTACTGGTACAGATTCCAGAGTGTGCCTATAAACTAATAGCTTTTTTTCAAAATCGAACTTAAAAAAATAAATTCTGAATATACCGATCAATCAATGTCCCCTTCTAAAATGTAAATTCATCATTTATTACACTACGTTCTTTAACTGAAGTGAAATAAAACTGACAAAATAATGACTGACATTAACAAAATTAGGGTTAAGTTCAAACCAAAAACATTTATCCATAAAAGTTTGAAGGTCTTCACCGAGATTTCTAAAATAATCTAAATACTGATTTATGTAAAAAAAAGTTCACATCAAATACTGTTCTGTAATAAAACAAATAATAAAACAAATTGGTTGCTAAATTAAATCAAAGAAACAAACAAAGAGATTCTTACATAGATACCAAAACTTCTAGGATATAAATTTTTAGCTGAATACCCAAATACATACAAATATATACACATATATATACAGTTTACATACATTCTTCTGTAAAATACCACAAACAAAAAACATTTTTTTTGTAAATAGTGATTAATCTAATTTATTCTAATTATATTGTCAGGTGCCCTAATTTTGTCCCTGTACTAGATTCAACACTGTAACTGGGTATATCACAAAGTATCAACATAATCTAGCATCAAACATGATTACATTATTTCCATTATATTATTGGTAGTTAATTCATACACAATCTATGAAAGCACAGCTGCCATAATAAAAAAAAACAAAAACAACATTCTATATTACAGTCCAAAACAAGTTAACAAATCTTTTCATTTCAACAAGATTCTCCTTTTTATAAAATGTTAACAAAGATACATAAATTCAGTTATTAATGTTTGATATAAACAAACACATGTTGTAGCTGTTTCTATCAAGATTATTTGAAGGCCCATTATGCCCCAGAAATACTTGAATTTCTCAAAAACTTATTTCCGTGTACTTTAATTGTTTCCATTAGATTACTCATTCGCAAATTAATTGAATTGTTTCACATTTAATGCTACTTTCCTCAGGTAACAAAGCATCTGATATGCTCTTAAACCATGGTTTAAATGTTATGAAATTCATATTATTTAATTAACCCTTTATAAAGAAGTAAAAATTAAATTGTTTCTGAGGCATAATGTGTCTTTAACTCATAATGACTTGAGATTGTCTTGAAAAAAATAACAAAAAAATTTTTTCTTTCGAAAAAAAAGGTAAATAAAATTAACATCCAGTAAGTATATTTGGGAATGTCAACCGCTACTTTTTAACAGTCATTTGCTTTTTTATCACCTCTACATAATAGATATGTAGAGAAGTTTAGTTAGCAAACACATCTCCCATAGGTATCCAGATATTTTTCACCTGAATGGAATGATACAAGAATTCTTCACCTTGACCTTGTTCGCAGTCCTCCCAATCTCTCTCAATACTGTAAACAATATAAGATAGTTAGATAGAAATGTACACAGATATCAAAGTTTGGTATCAACTGTACAGGTTTCTATAAATAATTAACAGGCACCCATTGATAACTTATAGCAATCTATAATTTTTTTTTTTTGTTTTCTGGCTAATCAACACAATGCACATCATATGGCACCTAAACAGGACAGACTTTTGACAAACCACCTCACCTGCCTGAGTTACTTTAGCCAAATTCATCTTATTTTACATATAAGGTATCAATGCACTGTATAAATAAAGACAAAAACTGTCAGTATTCTGAGTAATTTCTGACTGCTGAAAGTAAAACAAGAGCTGGATAATGAAGAATTTCTTAAAATCAAAAGGGCCATAATTCTGTCAAAATCCATGTGACATTTGACTGATCATTTAATGAAGATAAGATTATTTACTCACCCATAATTTACCCAAGTACGTTTCACATTCTCAGCAGATATGTATTCAACGTATTTCGATCCCTCGGCACCACCGAAATACCACATAGACTGAATGTCCTGATGTTCCGCTAGAAACTTGGTGAGATGGTCCCTGTCTCCTGTGATAATGTTGACAACACCCCCTGGTAGATCAGATGTATCAAATATCTAAATAGGGAGAAAAAATACAAAAGAACTACAGTGACATTGATTTTCACGTTGTTTTTTTTTTTGTAAAATGACCTTTACACTATTACATACATTCATTTAAACTGTACAAAACATCACATAATCAACTTATGTAAACATATATTCAGTATAATTACTGAATTCAAAATTAATAGGTCAACTTATTGCAAATTAAGGACATGAAACGTGACAAGAAGGGTGACATGTCTATGTTCGTAACTCTCAGCGCCTGAAAGGGCAGATGGACCCTGATTAAGGCTAGAATACATCCATACACAGAAGCCTTATAAAGTCTACATGTACATGTAAATTATTCCCAACAATTTTTTTTTTGTCAAACCCATCACAAAAACAATGAGATTAATTTATAATAATGACATTGTCTGCCACCCATTGTTTTTTTAAAACACAGAACTAACTGCAAGAAACGTATGTTGGAAATAATGAAAAAACCTATATTTGATTCAAGTCTAACTATTTACTTAAACCCTATACTAATGACAGTAGTTACCTTTAGGCTGTTTATGTATCAAGTACTTCAGAACAAATTTTAGAATATTAGAAATATTTCATGTAATGACGTATATATAAACAAACCTGATAAAGATCGAGGGCAAGTAACGGATATTTCTCACTTGGTACAATCACCACTGTGTTACCTCGGATCACAGCTGGGGCAAATAACGACACAAAGGCAAGTAACGGGTACTGATCCGGACAGGCAATACCTATCACACCTACTGGCTCATGTATCTTTACTGTTGCTCCATATAATGTGGTTTCCTGAAAGTCATTCAATCTAAATACTAATTTCATCTTAAGGGACACAAAAACGCACATAAAAATCATAAATAAAATACAGCTTTAGATAAACAAACACTGCTTTACTGATGCCTTTTCATTTATAAAAGCAGTATATCAAAGACAAACAATTTATTGCTGAACTTTAAACATAAACAATCACTGGTTGGTGATCAAGTACAATTTGGTAAAGACTTTAAAATGAATATTTTTTATTTTCCATGTGTGTCTATTACAAGCACAGCCAGTTACTCTAAATTTGTTTTGATTATTTTTCTATTTTGTTTAATATGCACTGGTATATGAATGTTGCTTTCTCCATTATTAAAGAAGAAACTGTACATTTACACAATCTGTCATCCAAAATACAGCAAAGGCCCCAGATTATTCAGTAAATCCCAGATATTTGCTTTAAATTTTTCTGATTTGCATGTTTTTGTGCCAAATTTTTTTTTTAAACATTTTCATCAAATTAAACCTTATCCTACTTGCAACATGTGATTTCTACCTATGCATCCATTGCAGACCAAGATCAACCAGCACATCTGTGCCATTGTTTGATCATGGTCTGCACTGTTCCCTATTCAGTAAACATTTTCTCTTCAAAATTTCCCTTAAAAAGATAAATGGTTTTGTCTAAACTGAAAGACTGACAAATTTAGTACAGATACTTAATGTGTTAAGGGTTGAAAACATTAAAAAGATATAATACCTGTACTGAACCACCATATTTATCACAATAAGCTCCCCAATGGAATAACCTATTTATAGAAACATCAACTTCTCTCAGAGCTTCCTCTAGTGACTTTCCTGTCATTTCTTGTATTCTACCTGCAAACTCTTGTTTCCTGATCTCAAGATTCTCTGCCATGTAGTAAACAATCTGTGCCCGATTATGGGCCGCTCTCTTTCCCCACCTGCCATGTTAAAAAAAGACTGTGAAAGCCAAAAATCGCTCATCTGCATCATCAACTTAAATTTTCACTTAATTTAAATATCAATTCAGATGATCACATCACATCAAACATGTTTTAAATTGGTAAAACTTACTACTTTTGTACCAACAAAGTCAGTGATAGCTGGAAGTAATATTCAATAAACTTACTAAGATTTGGTTCTCATATAATGGCTTTTTATAAAATTTCAAGAACTTCATATTTCTTTTCATATCTGATATTTCACATAATTATGTAGTGGTTCGGTTAATTATGGACATAAAAATTCCAGAAACATCCTAAATCTGAACTTTTTGGCTTGTCCAATAAAAATTTCAAAAGTTAAACTGTAAATTGATCATAGTGAATGACTTATGTAGAGAACTATTGAAATCATAGTGACTGACATGGGACCAGCAGATTGATGATTATCAATTTTACATAAAATACAATTTATGTACATATAAATACCAACCCTGGAGCAGCACTATGAGCTGCCTCTACTGCATTTCTGATATCTTTCCTGTTACCTTCTCCAACATGACCTATAACTTTACCGTCGGGATTGGTGACAGGGCGTGAATACGGAGCATCTGGTCTCTTTTGTGCTCCACCATAATACATCTTATATGTGTGATCAATCCTACATATAAATATAGCTCCAGAAATTTTCTATGAAGAAAATGATAATTAATGAACCTTTTCTGAATGAAAATAAAATAGCGCAAAAACTACAAAGGGGAATCTTAATTCCTTAACAAAGAAAGATGGTCATTTTAAAATATTTTCTTCTCACTGCTGAAGTGGCAATTTTTTATGCAGCGGATCAAAACAATTCTACTATTTTTGTAACTTTCTTTCCAAGAATTATTCCTGTATTGTTCCATCATACTTATGTGATCATAAGTAAATGTTCAATATCAATGTTTTTTTGTTTTTTGTTTGATTGGCTTTTACGTCACACCGACACAGTATAGGTCAATTTGCGACGTTCAAGCTTTACTGGTGGAGGAAGACCTCAGGTGCCATTCCATGCATTATTTCAGGCACGAACGGGCACCTGAGTAGAACCACTGACGTTCCATAATATCGATGTTACATTTATAAATACGAGTCCTACAATTATGACTTCATTAATTAAGTATACAGATTATATTGTTGAACTTACTTCGGTATTTCTCCCTTGCCACATTCATTACCACCGACATTAGGCCTGCTACCTATGGTTGCACCAAATGTCTTCAAATCAAGTTCAACATTTGCAGGACGTGGACGTGACTCCCAAGCTGGCCTAACATATTCATACAATCCCTGTAATTATATTGAAATGCTATTTGATTTTCATCAAACATGTAGAAAAATAAATCATGAAGATTATACACACAAGGTTTAGAGATAGAAAATATCTTTATTTGTTGCAGCTTTTATTTGGTACTGTAAGGTCATATAGTAACTTTCAAGGTTTACTGGTGAAGGAAGACCTCAGGTGCCTTTCCCCACATTATTTCAGGCTTGAACAGTAAATTAGAATCACCAATGTTCTGTAAGATAACTGGATTATCCGATAGCTTCTTCACATTAATGAATTCAAAGTCCCTGGTTGGATACAAATCCACAGCAGTAAAAAGCAAGTAATTGGAAGTCACCTACCTAACTCTCTTGGAAACAGATGCCCCCCTTGATATGTTTTAGGTACAGGATTACATACATGCGATATTAAAAGAAACCCCGATATTTCAACCCTGATCCAATACAAATTTCTGATAAGAAATGCAGTCATTGAACTAAATATTTTTCAGTTATCTTATACGTTTAGAAACAAGTAAAGAGGTTCTAAATGTTTTTAATATATCAGATATGATATACAGAATGTTGAAAGTATGTATTGAGAATTACAGAATGTTATATCACACCTCTTTCCCTCCATCTCTACCATATCCACTCTGTTTATATCCACCAAAACCTGCTGCGGCATCAAACATGTTGTGTGAGTTAATCCACATTGTACCTGTCTATATAAAATATTCATCAATAGTACATATGTACATAAAATGTATCAAAGAGAACTATTCAACGCTTTGTCACAATTTTACAGTATATAAACAAGTCTATTTCCTGTTATTGCAAGAAAAGTTCAAGTTGAAATATATAGGCTACCAAGAAGGGTACAGAGATAGGAAGTAGCATGTGCTTGTAATCACAAGACGGGGTACACATTGAATTGTATAGGCTAACAAGACAGGGTACAGTGATTTCGTTTATACCGTATTAGTGCTCGCCAATTTTTTTAAGCCAATCACCGACGAGGATTTTTCAAATTTTTAGGTTTCAAATCTTAATAGAACAGATTTTATATAAACTGTACGTTTTATATTATAAAACGCAAGTGGGCGGAGCTAAGTTTCGAAGAGCTCTAAAGTGAAATATACGCATGTGCAGAGATCTTGAGGTTTACTCCTACTAATCAATATTTATGCATCATGTTTTTTTTCCGTACACGCACATGTATATCGTCACTACGGCATAGAATTAAAAAAAGAGGTTCATTGAAATGAAAACAGGCAAAATAACAATAAAAATGTTTTATTACTTACGGAACCAGTATCATTTTATAATTTCCAAATAAAAAGTTCACTTATTCTAACAAAGTATGTATGTATTATTTCTTACTTTTTATGTAAATATTACAGCCCGTGCCGCTGCAAAACCGAAAGTAGGGTGTATTTATTAATTTTACAAAAATATGTCGAGGTGACAGGCGAGGCAAGACATGTCGACTTTTTGTAGCTCATTGTGAAGTTGCATTACATGAAAATCGGGCACATGACAAATCAGCACATAAATAAAACATTCTAGTGTTCCGTGGTATACATTTTTTCTACGTGTCATACCTCCTTTCCTTATTACAATGAATTTTTACTGCATTGTTATCCATCGCTGGTTTGTTTTTAGCAGAGAATGGCCTGTGTATGTTCAAAGAGGGTACCGTGCAAAGAGGGTACCGATATGGATAATACACCGTGATATTGTCTGATTTACCTAGACAGAATGCGGGAATAAGCTATGCAAAACACGTGACCCGAAAATGTGTACCGCTACCTCTTCCAAATATGGTTATACACATTTAGGCTATCGTGTGACGTCACGCAGTGTGCTGGGCGGAAAAAAATGGGCGGAGCACTAAGCCGGTTAGAGTGCATATTGGATGTTCTTCGTAAATAAGAAAGCTACAGTCGCTTCGCAAGCTCCACTCCTTTTTAGCTTTCTTATTTACGAAGAACACCCAATATGCACTCTAACCTATACTAAGTGGTTTTTTCTGCGGTGACTTTATTTCTGTGTTTTCTGCGGTCAGTTTCAGCACCGCAGAAATAAAAACCGCAGAATATTTCTCCATGTTTTTAACGATATGTGTCCTACATTATGACCTGTTGCCTCTTAAATAATAACAACTAACGGATTATAACGGTTAGCAGGTCATCGAGTTATATAAAATTGCTTTCCTCTAAGTTTGTAATATGTGCCTGTAAGGATGTACATATTGTAGATTATGCCAATTTATGAATAAAGATATTTAAACATCATAGTGTTTGCCTGTACGCTAAAAGGTTTGTTTACCACTAAATCATTAAAACCATTTTAACCCTTATACTGCTAAATAATCGTCGTATACATTAATTGTTGTCTGATTTAGGACAAAACTCAATTTTATTAAATTAAAAATACTACCAGGGAATATTTTTCACACGTCATTTCACACTAATCAAAAGATGCATACTGCCTATTGTTGCGCATTATATTTGTTTGCAAGCAAACAATATAATTGTTTGTAATTACTATGTAGTTTTGCTATGACAACGATAAACACAATTTTAATGCGAATGTGTACATGCAAATACTAGAACTGCCACTATTGTGGCGTGAATACCCCCGCATACCACTTTGTCAGAATCAACAGTGGCCATTTAGAGCTCAAGGACAACCTCCCTGCCAAATTTGAGGTTACTAAGCCAGTGCATTGCTAAGTTATGTATTCTCCATGCTTCAAATGTGAAAATGTCACTGCGGACAGGTATTCTTAAGCATTTGAGTAGACAAGCTTATTATAGTAAAAATCCCTTTGACCCAGTGACCTCAAAATCAATAGGGGTCATCTACTAATCATGAATTACCTCCATGCAAAATATGAAAACTGTGGGTCAAAGGAATCTCAAGTTTTTGGGCGGATATGTTTTTTTAATCAAGGCCCTGTGACTTTTAACCTTTGACCCAGTGACCTCAAAGTCAAAAGGGGTCATCTACTAATCATGACTAACCTCCATGCCAAATATGAAGACTGTGGGTCAAAGAAATCGCAAGTTATTGGGCAGACAAGTTTTTCTAGTCAAGGACCCTGTGACCATGACCTTTGACCTCAAAATCAATAGGGGTCATTTAATCATCATGACTTACCTCCATGCAAAATATGAAGACTGTGTGTCAAAAGAATCTCAAGTTATTGGGCAGACAAGCTTTTAAAAGTCAAGGCCCCTGTGACCTTGACCTTTGACCCAGTGACCTCAAAATCAATAGGGGTCATCTACTTATCATGACTGCCCTCCATGCCAAATATGAGGACTGTGGGCCAAAGGAATCTCAAGTTATTGGGCGGACAACGAAAAACTGCCGGACGGCCGGACGGGGAGACGTCCGGACGGACAAGCTGATTCAACTTCGTTGTGCGGGAGTATAAAAATAGGTAGAGAAATGTGACTAAGACTTTGATAAGATGAGCCGAAGAATTTAAATCATGTTTTGTCCAAAGAATGTGCTGCAGAAATAAAGTCCGCAGAAATAAAAACATGCCAAAATTTGGAAAAATCGCAGAATTTGGAGCCCGTAGAACCACTTATATGGTATATTGTGGTCTTTTCATCCCTCTATTTGCATCAGTTGATCACCACTACAGTGACTCATATTTCTTTGTTTTTCTGTTTTTGTTTTGGTATTTTTTTACAGTGATTTCATCATATATTTGGTCATATCTTGGTGGTAGATCCACCTAACTGACTTTCCTGGATAACTACCCAGTAATATCAATTTCTACCCAAGTGACCTTTTTTAAATCTGAAAAAGTCTTTATATTTGGCATGGAGGTTAGTCATGATTAGTAGATGACCCCTATTGATTTTGAGGTCACTGGGTCAAAGGTCAAGGTTACAGGGACCTTGATTAAAAAAAGCTTGTCCGCCCAATAACTTGAGATTTCTTTGACCCACAGTCTTTATATTTGGCATGGAGGTTAGTCAAGATTCGTAGATGACCCCCTATTGATTTTGAGGTCACTGGGTCTAAGGTCAAGGTCACAGGGGCCTTGATTTAAAAAAGCTTGTCCGCCCAATAACTTTAGATTCCTTTGACCCACAGTCTTCATATTTGGCATGGAGGTTAGTCATGATTAGTAGATGACACATATTGATTTTGATGTTACTGGGTCAAAGGTCAAGGTCATAGAGAGACAAATGACCATTAGACTCATGTCTGAAATAAAATATCACATTGAAATTACATTCAAGGATCGAACCAGCCACCCCTGGAGTACTTATACGATGTTCTCCCTATTAAGCCAAGCAGGGGGACTTGTGATGTTTTTAATTATAAAATAATACAGTATAGCTACAATAGCTTACTTTAATACTGATAGCCACTTCCATGGCAAGTGAGATATTTTCTGTCCACACACTACCACCCAGACCATACATAGAGTTGTTTGCTAGTGTGATAGCTTCTTTTGCTGTTCTAAATGGTAATACTACCAATACTGGACCAAATATCTGCAAAAAAAATCAATTTGCAATCTTCTTTACATGGAAATGATTCTATGAAAATGTTTGAAGACAATTCTAACAATAGCTAAAACACCAGAAATCGGGTATAATGTTCTTTAATTTGTATTATTCTTAATATGAAACATATGTAATGCAAAAATGAAATAGGTTCATAATTTATTTTTTCATTTTCTATCACTAAACCAACAATAGATTAACATAAAATGAATTCTCAGAATACTTGGTATGTTCATGTGTGCTAAAAAAGAAATGACATATTAAAAGACATGAGGCATGCTTTATGTTTGTTTATACAGTAGCAAGAGTAAAATTGTACACCAGTCTAGATGTTTACCTCTTCTGCTACAACTCTAGAAACAGTCTGAACATTTGTTATTAGCGTTGGTGGATAAAAACATCCTCTGACTGGAATACATGCTGATGCTTGGTAAACCTGAAATGAATTTGATCTTATTAAGACCTGGTGTTGCGTGATAATCACAAAAGATATATGAGTCAAAGACCTGAAGTCTAATCATTTTTTGGCAAGTTCTACTGTACATAAAAGTGTCTTCAGACAGACAGGTAGACAACTTAAACACAACTCAGTTCATGAATTACTTAGAGAAATATGAAGATAAAACATATGCACTACCTCTGCCCCTTCTCTACGAGCATCTTCTACATATTCATCTATTGATTTCTTCTGTGAGTCATCCACTATGGCACCCATATCAACTGTTTTATCAAGACTGTCTCCTACTCTAAAGTGGGTCAGTCTAGTTTTCAGTTTTCCTACCAGTCTACCATACACTGACTCCTGTACTAGAAGCCTTGACCCGGCACTGCATACCTAGAACAGTGTACAAATTAAGTTAAATCTTATAAATGATTACCTTTTATCAATTCAAATTATTCTTTATACCGGCACAAGTATCAGGAGATCACAAAATAAAAAATTTCAAAAATTAAAATCATCTGGTTTAGCAAAAAACTACTTCTTGGAAGACGAATATAAATGTGGCTTTTTACATTTTACTAACATCTAAAAATATTTTGTTCTCTTGACAGTTAGGTGGCCACCTACATGAATTTACTTTAGGCAGTGCAGACAGATGTTTGGGGGAGTAAAAGCATTGGAGACAAAACTGGCTAAAGAACTACAAGTACAATAAATATATAAAGGGAGATAATTAAATTTAATACAGTTGTGTGGAATCAGATTAAGATACAAGTGTAAATTATTATAGAAATGAGAGAATTAATACACACATAAAATCAATATGCCAGACCAATTACGGCACGGCAACTTGCAGAACAGTCGTGAAAGTTTAGCCACTACAAATCCAACATTACAATGATGGTTTCAGTACAGCTTTATATACTGTCACAAACTGCACTACACATTGTGACTGGCTCAACATTCACATATATAGTTTGTCCTCTGTTATTAGAGATATGCTTTGACAACTGTTCTGCTTGGTGTTGTGCCATAATAGGTCTGGCATATCAATCTGGTGTTATGTGTGTATTAATATAATGTATTATAATTAAAGTTTGAACTAAAGATAAGTAATACCTGTCCCTGATTAAACCAGATCGCATCAACCAGACCTTCCACTGTACTGTCTAGATCAGCCGAGTCAAATACTATAACAGCTGATTTACCACCAAGTTCTAGTGACAACTTCTTACCAGTGCCTGCTATCAATCTCCTCAATGTCTGACCCACCTAACATAGCAAATGAAAACATCAATATCATTTTCATCAGATTATTCTTTAAAATAAAGCCAAAGAAAGTAGAAATGAATTGCCCTTACCATGCAAAACTAATATGATAGATTGGTCTTGCATTGAAATGGTAATAACACACTAGAAGTATGAAAATAAAACTTCTGAGTTGTTATCAGTATAGAGTCTGGTCAAACAGTATTGATAAGTGGGTGTTTGTAGTTTACCCTCCCCAGCAAAAAGCCATATTGAATAGTACTATACTAGAGCACAGTTCAGCCATCACACAGATCCTAGGCAAGCTGTCAAGCAGTTAACCGATACTGGATGCCTTTGCTTTCGAAAGGCACTGTCAATTACTTCTGTACATGACAGAGCAGAGGTACAGTGTGAATGACCGTAAGGATTTCATGATCAAACACAATGAAAGCACTGACATAAGCCTTTAGGCCTATATCCTACGTGATAATACTCGAATAAATTTGCACCGAGTTCAAATGAACTCAAAATGGCGACCAAAGGAAGTAATACATACTATGTTAAAAGCATCTATTCAGTAATTATATTAAAGTACGATAAATATCTGGCTTGATTTTTGTCCATAAACAAACTTTCCCCTATCCGGACTGATCTGGATTGATCAGTATTATAAATGTACATCAATAGTTACAACTGTTATACTGAATTTATAGAGAAATAAATAACAAACAATACCCCGGTTGAGCCTGTGAAAGCCACTTTGTCCACGTCATCATGAGAAGCCAGCATACTGCCCATCTGTCCACTTCCTGTGATCACGTTAAACACACCAGGTGGCAGGCCAGCCTCCGAACAGATCTCAGCCAGTAGCAAGGCAGAGAGTCGCGTGTAGGTTGCTGGTTTCAGAGTTATTGTATTGCCCATGGCCAATGCAGGGCACACCTTCCATGTAAGCAACATAAGTGGGAAATTCCACGGTACAATGGCTCCAATAACACCTTGATATAAAAAAAGTAAGTATTCAATTTATGTTTAGCAGACAACTTTTGTAACAATACATACAAAGTTACACAATGGCGAAATACCTGAATGTTGCTCTTTAGCAATAAGTACAGTTATAGTGAATTAGTATTTTGTATGGAAGTTAGAATACTACTTTGCTTACATTTTGCTACTTTTATTACAAATTATTTCACATCGCTATTTTCAGGTTACAAGCATCTAACATTCTCTAAAACTATTATTTACACATAATAAAATTCAAAATTGACCTTTCTAAAGAAGTAAAAATAGGCATAATAAGTAAAAGCAAAGATGTCCATGTTGAGTAGAACAACAGACTTTCCATAACTAGACCATAAGCTAGCAGGACAGATTTTCCAATGGAAGAAGAATGTCATGTCAAAGTAATTGACACTGAGTGCCACCATTACATATACAGTATAGCAAAATTAACATGCACTACATTCAATATTTTGATCTGCCTGGGACAGAAAGCCAGTGCATTACAAAAATTGGGATAATAATGTCACTTTCTTGTGCTGTTACATTGGAACAAAACAATTATAAATTTTTTTAGACCAGTCATTCCATACCAATAGATTGCCAACCCCTCATCTCAGATTCCATTAGTTGTGCCCATCCAGCATGGTGGTACCAGTGTCGCACTACAGTTGGAATATCAGCATCACGGCTTTCACGGAAAGGTTTACCATTGTCCATAGATTCAACAACCGTTATCAGACGCTGATGCTTCTGAATATGTCTAGCCACACTGAAATTCATTAAATCCACTCATGCTAAAGTCTGCTATTGTTCTCATGCTAAAGTCTACTTTCATTCTTATGCTAAAGTCAGCTTTCGTTTTTATGTTAAGTCTGCTTTTGTTCTTATGCTAGTCTTTTCCATTCTTATGCTAAAGTCAACTTTCGTTCTTATGTTAAAGTCAGCATTTGTTCTTATGCTAAAGTCAGGCTTTTGTCCTTATGTTAAAGTCAGCTTTTATTCTTATGCTAAAGTCAGTTTTTGTTCTTATGCTAAAGTCAGCATTTGTTCTTATGTTAAAGTCAGCTTTTGTTCTTATGCTAGTCAGCTTTTATTCTTATGCTAAAGTCAGTTTTTGTTCTTATGCTAAAGTTAACATTTGTTCTTATGCTAAAGTCAAGTTTTGTTTCATCTTTATTTGTTAAAGTTGACCATGATATGAAATGTGCATACACATTACATAAATCAGATTCATTGACCTGACTCAAATTAAGAGCACATAAAATATACAATATAGTATGCATTAGTGACAAAAAAATATTTTATAACACTATTCATTCTCCATAATAATCTATAACAGCTACCTGTACATGTATCGAGCTCGGACATGAGGTGGTGTTTTACTCCACGACTCATAAGCTTTCCTCGATGACTTCACGGCCAGATCTACATCCTCTTTAGTGCCCTGTAAAGTGGAAGCTAAAGTCTGACCTGAAATAAACATAAAATAAACAAATTTCATCATACCAAATTCCATCTTCTACAACACTGAATTTATGGTTAAATGCAGACATATTATTATGTATTTCTCATCAACATTCAATGAATTGTGTTGTTATTATCAAAGGCAAACTTATTAAAATTGTAATTATCAGAAATAAACTTTGTTTTGTCAACATTTTATACAATAGATTAAAAGATTGGGAGGGGGGAACAGTAAAATATAGCTGGTCTTAGAATAATCCAAGTCAAAAGATGGACGCAGCTTTGTCATAACCCAAAACAAGAGTTATTACAGAGTAAAAACTTAACTTCAACTAAAAATAAATTAAAAATTTATGAACATACCAGTAGCTGGGTTTTTTGTTTGATATGTTTTCCTGCCTTCTGGTTTTACCCATTTTCCATCAATAAAATGTCCAAAACTCCTCTCATGATCATCTAGCCACGCCTTAAATATAAATAAAACACACCCATTTCATATAGATTCATATTATGAATAATGAAGGAGCTGTAAACTTTGTTAGCTATAGTACATGTATCTTAAATTGCTCAGTCTATGAACAGAAACAAACAACAATATTAACTTATCCAAGCATCGCAATGCAATGAGTAAAGTCTGTGCTTTTAACCCAAAAGAAATGTATTACATTAGGATAGAAAAGTATGAAGAAGCCTAATATTAAAGCTGATGTTAAGTTCAACAATTTGTGGTCTTTTAAACTGATAGTCAGAGAGTTATACCTTTGAAAAAATTCTGATATGGTCTGATAAAATTTGTGACAAGTATACAATATAAAATTGGCAAACATATTGTTTGCAAAAATTTCATTTACTTGCATTTAATACTTTACATTGAGATAACTTTTATCAACTTATATCACAATAATACTATAAAGCCAACAATTTAACTGGTTTTCCTATTTGTCAAAAGAAATTAATTAAAATATCCAACGAGATGAAATGCAAATTAAGGTACCTGACACTGAATTAATGCCTTGTAAATCAACTATCTTTAAATATGTCCATAAATAAATAAACTTACAAATTAAACTAAGAAACAGTAGACAATCAAAATGTAAGCTTAGAAAATTTTCAAAGAAATTGCATCACTTTGAAGATATATTATGCTCATCTTTGGGTAAAATTCTTTTATTACAGAAATGTTTTGAAATCAAGGTATGTCTACAGTAATACCTGTGTCTCATGACAGGTGAGTCAAAAATGTGACCACTACAGTGTTAACAAGGATTATCCATATTTGAGTAGTGCGACCTAGTTTTTTACCCAGGTGACACATATTCAAACTTGACCTAGAAATCATCAAAACAAACTTTCAGACCAATTTCCAGGATACTTGGATCAAAACAGTAGCAACTAGAGTGTTAACAAGATTTTTCTATTTTTAGCTCCGGTGACCTAGTTTCACATGCGATTTCGAACTCATCCAAGCAATTACCTAGACAAGCATCCTGACCAAGTTTGATTTGTTTGTTTTGTTTTGGGTTTTACGTCACATCAACACAGTATAGGTCATATCGCGACGTTCCAGCTTTACTGGTGGAGGAAGACCTCAGGTGCCCTTCCGTGCATTATTTCAGGCACGAACGGGCACCTGAGTAGAACCACCGACGTTCCGTAAGCTAGCTGGATAGCTTCCTCACATGAAAGAATCCAAAGTCCCTGTCGGGATTCGAACCCACAGCGGTGAGGGGCAAGTGGTTTGAAGTCAACGACCTTAACCACTCGGCCACGGACGCCCCACCAAGTTTGATGATAATTGAGTCGAAAATGTGACCACTAGAATGTTAACAAGATTTTTCCATATTTGGGCGGTGTGACCTAGTTTTTCATCCAAGATGACCCATGTTCGATCTTGACTTAGAAATCATCAAAACAAACTTTCAGACCAATTAACAGAATATTTGGATCACAACAGTAGCCACTAGAGTGTTAACAAGATTTTTCTATTTTTAGCTCCTGTGACCTAGTTTTTCATCCGAGATGTCCCATGTTCGATTAATTCCCAGCAATGACCTAGACAAGTTTCCTGACCAAGTTTGATGACAATTGAGTCAAAATTGTGACCACTAGAGTGTTAACAAGGTTTTTCTATTTTTAGCTCGGTGACCTACTTTTTCATCCGAGATGACCCATGTTTGAACTCATCTGAGCTATCACCTAGACAAGCATCTTGATCAAGTTTGATGATGATTGATGCAAAAATGTGACCGCTAGAGTGTTAACAAGGTTTTTCTATTTTTAGCTCCGGTGACCTACTTTTTCATCCGAGATGACCCATGTTCAAACTCATCTGAGCTATCACCTAGACAAACATCTTGACCAAGTTTGATGATGACTGATGCAAAAATGTGACCGCTAAAGTGTTAACAAGGTTTTTCTATTTTTAGCTCCTGTGACCTACTTTTTCATCCGAGATGACCCATGTTCGAACTCATCCAAGCTATCAACAAGATAAGCATCCTGACCAAGTTTGATGATGATTGATGCAAAAATGTGACCGCTAGAGTGTTAACAAGGTTTTTCTATTTATAGCTCCGGTGACCTAGTTTTTCATCCGAGATGACCCATATTCGAACTCATCCGAGCTATTATCTAAACAAGCATCCTGACAAAGTTTGATGATGATTGGGTAAAAAATGTGACCACTAGAGTGTTCACAAGGTTTTTCTATTTTTAGCTCCTGTGACCTAGTTTTTCATCAGAGATGACCCATGTTCGAACTCATCCAAGCAATTGACTAGACAAGCAATCTGACCAAGTTTGATAAAGTTCGAACTCATCTGAGGTATTATCTAAACAAGCATCCTGACCAAGTTTGATGATGATTGAGGCAAAAATGCGACCGCTAGAGTGTTCACAAGCAATTGTGGACATACTACGGACGGACGACGGACATTCACCGATCCTAAAAGCTCACCCTGAGCAAGCTCAGGTGAGCTAAAAAAATGCAAGGTTTTTAATGACCCTTTGTATTTATTCTGTGTTTACCTGTAGTGTGTAGAGTTCAAAACATAACAAATTATTTTCATTTAAAAATGTTTCTATTGCATTTAAAAACAGACTGTATAACAATTATCAGTGTTTTCCAATGTCAAACTTGAGTAAAATAATCTTTTACTGATAATAGCTGTAAACACAAGACAGAAAAAAAAGATTAACTAGTAAAATTCTTCATATTTATTAAACAATGTATAAACCTATTACAGAAATACACATTGCTACAGCAGACTTACAATTTATGTAACAGTTTTCCAAATGTATCATTTAGGAACAAAATGTCATATGTAAACAATCTTTCACCTCTGATATTTCAAATATCAAACGTACTTATCAACAGTACTACTATTACACTGGCCAACTAGTTTACGATTTCTTAAGGAGCTGACACCCTTATCAGAAAGTCAATAAACTTTTATTTGCAAATAACATTTGATCATAATATGCCTTTGGTTATCATCGTTTACCTGTTACAATTTTAGAATGGTAACATTTTACATGTAAACATATCATTTGAGTGAGCCAGCCAGTTTTATGTTCATAATTCAATCATACAAAACCATTAAGTAAAATATATATGTCTGATTATTTGCTCAATGACATGATCTGTTGTTGTGAATCGTTATGTGCTACATGTGTGGGTCTGACATTGTGCTTTATGATGTGGGTCTGACATTGTGCTACATATGTGGGTCTGACATTGTGCTACATGATGTGGGTCTGATATTGTGCTACATGATGTGGGTCTGACATTGTGCTACATGATGTGGGTCTGACATTGTGCTACATATGTGGGTCTGACATTGTGCTACATGATGTGGGTCTGACATTGTGCTACATGATATTGGTCTGACATTGTGCTACATGATGTGGGTCTGACATTGTGCTACATGATGTGGGTCTGACATTGTGCTAACATGATATTGGTCTGACATTGTGCTACATGATGTGGGTCTGACATTGTGCTACATGATGTGGGTCTGACATTGTGCTACATGATGTGGGTCTGCGTTGTGCTATATGATGTGGGTCTGACATTGTGCTACATGATGTGGGTCTGATATTGTGCTACATGATGTGGGTCTGACATTGTGCTTTATGATGTGGGTCTGACATTGTGCTACATGATGTGGGTCTGACATTGTGCTACATGATATTGGTCTGACATTGTGCTACATGATGTGGGTCTGACATTGTGCTACATGATGTGGGTCTGACATTGTGCTACATGATGTGGGTCTGCGTTGTGCTATATGATGTGGGTCTGACATTGTGCTACATGATGTGGGTCTGACATTGTGCTACATGATGTGGGTCTGCGTTGTGCTATATGAATGTGGGTCTGACATTGTGCTACATGATGTGGGTCTGACATTGTGCTACATGATGTGGGTCTGACATTGTGCTACATGATGTGGGTCTGATATTGTGCTACATGATGTGGGTCTGACATTGTGCTACATGATGTGGGTCTGACATTGTGCTACATGATGTGGGTCTGATATTGTGCTTTATGATGTAGGTCTGACATTGTGCTACATGATGTGGGTCTGATATTGTGCTTTATGATGTAGGTCTGACATTGTGCTACATAATGTGAGTCCAGGGCATTTTTTGTCAACATTGTGAAGGGGCCTGGACCTGTTCATTTTGTGAAAAAAGCGCGATATGTCATAAAATTGTGAAAAAAAAAATGACATATTACTTGGCATTTTGCAACATTTTGAAACTGGAAATGGTTGATTATTATTTCTGACCTGTCTTAAATCTGCTTCAAGTCAGTACATTAACCTGGTCAACATGCCCAAAAACCATTTAACTTGATTAAAACTATTTCTGTGTTATTGCAATTGGCGTAAATCAAGTTTTACTGGAAGGTAAACAAAGTATTTCGAGGACAAAGTCCCAATATTTTGTGAAATCTCTTTTGAAATTGTGATATTTTTTTTCTGCCGCTTTGTGACATTATGCTGTATGATGTGGTTCTGACATTATGCTGTATGATGTGGTTCTGACATTATGCTGTATGATGTGGTTCTGACATTATGCTGTATGATGTGGGTCTGACATTATGCTGTATGATGTGGTTCTGACATTATGCTGTATGATGTGGGTCTGACATTATGCTGCATGATGTGGGTCTGACATTATGCTGTACGATGTTGTTCTGACATTGTATACAGCTGCAGCAAGGGTTGGTTTTTAAACATATTTGTTTAAGCGACATAGAATTACTTTTTAAAAATTGTCACTTTGTCTAATACTTACCTCAGTTATCGGTTGTTGAGCTTCCTATAAACCAGTTTTTAGCTAAAAACCGACCATACCTATTTAAACGGATAAACGTGACACCCCTTATATGATGAACTAAAGAAACCCTTATATTTACTTCTGGTTTAGATGTCTGGCCTGGGGTCTATTCCAGGATATAGCCATATTTTGTGTATAGGAATACAGACTCTTAGGGTTATGAAAGTCGCACCCCTCCTTGATCCAAACTTGTATACAACATGGCAAAATTTATTTTGCAAACCCTTAGTAACATCAAATTATTCTAGAATATTATTATAGTGGAACCCCATTGTATCGTGCTATTCATTGTATCGATATATTTACAAATCTTTCGATTTTTTTGCAAAATGCAGTAGCTACTGATTGCTAACATTTACAAAAGTGTCACGAAAATCTTTCGCATTTGTTTTGTGCCGTAAAAATGGTCAAAAAACAGGTTTCCAGTACCGTCAGACTTTGTAGATAATAAATGGATTTATAAATAGTGTGTTCTTATTAAAAACACATTTACTGTCTGTTGAAAGTTCCTAAATTTATGCTGACATTTTAAAACAGACATCTTTTATTCTAATTGACTGAAAAATGTAGCATAAAGATGGGTCAGACTTCCAAAACTTTGACTTAATGAGCGATTCTCACAATGCATCGATAAAATGGCGTGACCTAATTCTTCAACCTGTTTGACATATCTGTAAATAATCGTATATTCCAAAGCTAAAAACTATAAATCAGTGATGTTTGCCATGTAATATTTATGTCTAAAGAATCAAAATAAATGATACAAAATAAAGATTCATGGAAATTTAATGTTTTTAACTGCAGTTGTGATTTATGGGTTAATAGATCGATACAACGGGGTTCCAGGCTACAACACTGAGTGCATGTCTTGGACATAAATCAGCTGTAAATTTGTTTTCAACTTGTTTGACAATTTTAAAAAACTCTAAAATATCACAATTTCATAAACAAGAACATACTGTATTCTTTGATGTGCAAAACCATTGAATTATTCCCACTTTAAATTATCATTTGCAAAACATCTTTAAAATGGGCAAACATTTATGGAGCGAATCGTGAGTAGGACGAATCATCAATCCAGGGCGATGCTAATTACCATTTGCTTACTTTGTTTCCAGTCGTGACAACCAGTAAATTATGATAAATACCTGTGCAACATTATCTGCTTCTGGTGCTGGTCCGTAACTTAGTGTTTTGAATACTTCTTTAATGGAATTCGGTTCCGATGATTTTGGTGCAGTGGAAGCCATCTTTAGAGGTCAAGACTAAAACCTTTACGTATTCATCCCGGATGGCTAGCATTAAAGTGAATTGGTGGTCTATGTAATACCAAAAATAATTATGTTAATAGTATTTAGAATCATATGTGACAACAATCCACAAAATGATTATATATGAAAATTGTTGGTGAATATAAGATAATTATTGCTTAAATATACTGTACAGTGCAGTAAATATTTGTTTAAGAACAAAATATAATAACCATAAAAATGTTCAGTATAAATCACTAAAAATTCTATCAACATATTTTTCGCAAGGAATATTTATATTTATATCCAAATGATATTTTCGCAAGGAATATTTATATTTATATCCAAATGATACAACTTATTTTATCAATATTTGAATTACTTATGGAAAATGTGCCCAATCCACTTTAAATTTTGACCCGTTGAAATTTACTGTATATGGGTAATTTTTCAATGTGCCAACATTTCAACGTAAATTTAATCAAATTGGGATCTTCTTTAACTGTGTGTATAATTTGGGAAGAGGTAAAAAGCTTCCAGGTATAAAACATATTTTATGATATTTATAAACACAGCATGGTGCCTTTGGATTACATTGTAATTTACAATTTCACATTTCCAAAAGCAATTATGAAAACTAATATTTTCATTTAGTACTAGTACTTTTAGTACTATATATCCAGATCATCAGGGGTTGATGATAACGCCAGGCTCTGATAATAACAGGCTCAAAGCCCAGAATATTGTGAAAATAGCTCAAGTATTAAATTTTTCTACTTTTACCCTTCAATTATGTCAATTTCAATCCAATCCTTGTTTTTCAGTCCTGTTTTAATTGACATTGTTTTATGCCAACTTTAGCAATATAAAACGGCTATGAATGTTGCAGAAAGATCCCCGCATCATGGTGTGTATCACCAAAGGAGGTGAAGATTTTAAACAAACACTAAAAAATTACATAAATTTCCATCTATTTTGAGGTACTTTTGTAAATTTGTTGTGTAAAGAAAATGAAACTGAAAATTTCTATAATAGTTCTCACCGTGAACTTGGCATGTTCTGGTTTCATGGTTTTGATTAACTTTAAATACTTTATTCACTGTTGTCAATTAAGTATAGGTTCAACTCATTCATTGTATTGAACATTTGTGCCTGAGTTAATAGCCACATAAAGGTAAATAGTTACATAAAGGCTTACAGAATGAATGACATCAAGGAAAAGGTACAGTTACCTCTTGTTTCTGTACTGTAAATCTGTAGCCACATTACTATCCAAATGTTATCTTGGACTGACAGAGAGAAGAGCCTATATCCCCTTTTCTTTGAAAAAGTAGGGGACAACAAGGATCCCATGCAACATATTTCAAGCCATGGATGTACCACTGACTTATCTTAACATTACTATAGCAACATATCATTTCTCATTAAGGAATTACTTCTCTATGGCAAGTGACAATGCTTGAGAGACAGGTTTTATTTTTTTGTTCTTTTTTTAAATATGGCAGCTTTCAAGCTTTACTGGAAGAGGAAGACCTCAGGCGCCCCTTTGTGCATTATTTCAGACACCTGAGTAGAACCACTGACGTTCCATAAGCTAGCAATATAGCTTCCTCACATGAAAGAATCAAAGTCTCTGTTGGGATTTGAACCTACAGCAGTGTGAAGCAAGTGATTCTAAGTCAACAATCTTAACCACTCCGTCAGGGACAACCCAAAAGTTAAAGTTGTTGACCACTCAGCCACTGAACAGCATTTCCATGTAAAACATTTATAACTTGGGAGAAAAAGAAAAGAAAATCGACAACATGATGTTAAATAATTATATTCTAACAAAACAGTATCAGTTCTTCAAGATTTTTCTATAAAACTACAATAGTAATGTATAAATGTATTTAGTAAAGCATAAAGCAATAAAGGAAGACATAAATAAGCAAATCATTCAATCCTTACAAAAGCTTTCAAAGCAACAGTTTTACAGTAACTACTACAGTATCAACATATTTTTACAATTGTGTGAGTGTAATATATATTGCAAATATAAGCACTAATACATATCTAACAGAAATATGCATATTTTCTCTGTCATTTCTAAACCATTACTTATAATTATACAAAGTTAAAACATTTATCATTACATAACATCTGGCTAATTTCTTAGGTCAAATAGTTTAAACAGTTTACTATACTATTATCTTCTACATTAATTAATGTATATTTTCAATATTTTCTAAAATCAATTTATTAATTCATAACCTTCTCAAGTTCTGTATTTCTTAAATGAACTTGGAACAGTCCATTATCATTTTTAGGGATATCAAGTAGAAAATTTTAAGTTGGTCAGCCAACAGTATAAAGCCTGGACACACTTCATGCATAAGCAGGCTGGCTCTAGTGGCTGGCCACTATCAGAATAACTGTGTAAATCCCTAGAAGTGAAGATCAAAGTATAATTTGTTTTTACACTGTTACATAAATGTACACACTTCAAATATATATAATTCTATTATTTTTTTACATTTACGTTATGTTTTATATGAAAGTCTGAAATGGTCATTTATTGAATACTTATCAGAAGTATTTAGTCCCTTTCAATGGAATGCATTTTGTACAAGCAAAGGTTTGGGGTAAAAAAAGCAAAACATTTACATCAAGTAAGTATACATTCTGAAATTCATGATAAATCTCTCTAAATCTCTCTCATTTATATCGTGTACAATATGGATAAAAATAAAGGAATGATTTAAACATTCCTGCCAAACATGTGTAAATGGATTCTAACAATTACAATAAATTTTGATAATTTCTGTAGAAAATGAATATGAATGTTATGAAAGTTGTAGTTTATAATGTTGTTAAGGTTTGAGATACTCAAAAAATTTTCATGTATGAATTAATAACATATACAGTCACCTCTGTGGAGAAAGGCCACCAAAAGTACAGATCAAACAAGGTTGATCTGTTGACAAGTGGTCTTTATTTAGAGGTAACCCTGATCTATTGGATTCATGAAATGTTGTTGAAAAGTGGTCTTTATTTACATAATGGTTTTTATTTGCAGGTGGCCTTTAACACAGATTTGACTGTATATACTTATTGTGAACTTATTATATAATTTAATGAAATGTCTAAGGAAAGAAGACTATATTAGTAAGACTTATGTGTTTCCATCTGGTTGCCACAGTAATCAGAATTATCAAATAAAGTTAACAAGTTCAAAAACATTTTTTACAAGTCTCATTTAAATGCCTTTATTCTAAATATTTTAAGTGCTCTTGTACCTGATAAACAAAAATTTTGTACCCACTGACTACACAGTGTACTAGTTCCAGGTAAAATGTGACAAAAATTCAACAGTTTTTAAGAATGTGGTCTTTTTCAATTTTAAACTATATAAAATAACAGTATTATCATGTAAAACAGAGTATCAGATGCACCAACTACTACATATAAATAATTTCTAAAACATGTAAAACACATGAAGTAAAGCAAAAATAGTTTATATACACAAGCTTACATTGTAAACTCTATAAAAAGGTAGATATAATTATCTCTCTTTAAAGGAAAATATCAGAAATTATCAGGAATTATCAGTGTATAAAATGTATGAATTACAACAGCTAAATATATAAACATATGTCGGTAATTTACCCTACTCATGAACGATAATCATTTATCTAGTAAACATCACCATAGCTATATTGTATACATCCAGTGTATAGCCTCAATAATTTAAACGACCATCAATATAATCTAGGATATAGATAATTTTTGTTTGTATACAAGGTCAACATATATTTCACAGAGTGAACACCAGATGACTGTGGCATATATAGCCATAAATGAAAATATAAAAGCTCGTGTTCACACATGAAATATAATTCTATGTTACATGCAAAACAAGAAAACTTTCTTTTTATTTCATGCTATTTAGCAGTCATTAGTTAGGTTTTTTTTTTAACAGGATTTTGTGACATCATCAAATGATATCACTACGTTTGCATTTAAAAATAATTCTGTAATATTTCTTAAATTTTGTAACATTTTAACATGATATTACATTCTAACTTGGTACTTGCAGTATGTACTTCCTGTAACAATGTATATTTCCTTACGATGGGTATGCATTTTCAATGAAATCTCCATTCATTTATGATATGTTCTTTTCATTCCTATTTGAATATAGTTTGGATACACTGAAATCATATTTTAATAATTTCACTGTCAATGAAGAAGTTAATAAATTGCTTTAAAATGTTAAATTTGAAAATGGTAAGGATAAAATTAACATGATTGGTCAACTTTGAACATGGATTGACAAATAAATTATTTTTTATTACTCTTTAAGTCAAACTAAAGAGAAAACAGTTTTCTCTTGTAACAAACATCACCAAACATGTTAAATTAGGTAAAAACATAATGACATTATTACCTCTCATATACTGTATGTAAAATGAGCTACACAAACTTAGAATAATAATAGAAAAGTAGAAAATAAAAGTGGTAAAATTGGTCCATCTTATTTGTTACAAGGGGAATTAAAAATCAGCTGAAAATCCAGTTTGGGCCAATTTTAGTTGTCATATTTATGAAAAGTTGATCCAGTCTATAATTATTACTTTCCCATCTTAAAGTATACAATACATTACGATTTCTTATTCATTTGAAGCACTGACAGGAAAATTTGAATAAAATTACAATTCATAAAGACCCTACTGAATAATGTCTACAAGTGAAACTGTATTCAAAAAACAATCTTTCCTTGCACAAAAATACTGGTAATACTTGATGACTCCTACAAAAATCCTATTCTATTCAAAATTATTACACCAAACATGTAAAATTAGGTAAAAACATAATGACATTATTACCTCTCATATACTGTATGTAAAACATAAAATGAGCTACACAAACTTAGAATAATAATAGAAAAGTAGAAAATAAAAGTGGTAAAATTGGTCCATCTTATTTGTTACGAGGGGAAAAATAAAAATAATGTACAAATAAAGCATAATTAATAATGATTTGTTTTACAGTTGTTAAAGTAAGGTAAATAAAGTTCGTAAATTAAATAAAAGATATCTACATAATATATGTTTTAATCCTATGATATGTTGTTTTAAGGTAAGTCAGGTTAATGTATATTATACAAAAATAAAATCATCTTTTATGATATACAATGTATGAAATACATATACAAAGATCGGACACACATCATCATCCATAATTAAACTATTCAATTTATATTTGAGCAACGCAATGACAAAACCAGCATAGTGTGTTTACGACCAGCATGGATCCAGACCAGCCTGCGCATTCAGGATCCATGCTGTTCGCTTACAAACCCTATTACAAGTAGAGAAACTGATAGCGGACAGCATGGATCCTGATCAGACTGCTCGGATGGGCAGGCTGGTCTGGATCCATGCTGGCCGCAAACCCATTATGTTGGTTTTGTCATGCGAGGCTCATTTGTGATGATTGACATTACTATATAAGCTGATAAATTTACCTATAAACATAAAATCATGATAAACATAATATATATATATGTACTGGTAAGCGTTTTATATTGAATATCAAAAGGCCAAAAAAACTTCTTTACAACTCTGGCCAACTCATAATCACATAATTCTAGTATATAACTGGATCCTTGAACAAAATTATTACATAATCAAACATGTATATCAAAACAGTGAAACCTTTATTGTTTTCATCAATATGTTTAAATATGATGATAAAATTGAAAAGGGTTAAAAAACTAATTAGTTTTAAATGATTAGTCTGAGCTTGATTTTGATAACAGATATACAGTGCCATCAATAAATACTTTAACACCTCGTGAAAAATTCAATTTGGTTGATCACACAATTTGGTAGAATTACACAATTTGTTTGTATTACAAAGTATTCATCCATTTCAGAAATATTTATTGCATCAGTTAGGTGTATAAATGACTGTAAACAAGATGATGAAAAATTTATTGAAAATACAACAAGTTTACAACTTTACACTTTCACTATCGTTTCAACTTGTATTTAGTGGTGTATCACAATTCTCACAGGGGTTGAGGTCACACAACTGGAGTGACCATTTCAACAAAGGCTGAACTGAGGCGGGGCAATTTACGCCCTATGGTAAATTTACAAGACGGTATCATACACAAAAATATGTGTTAAAGATAGAAAATTCAAATGCGTGAATGCACTGATGATGATTTTTAAATTTTTTTCAAATAAAAATTTCTTTATTTAGTTTTCAGTCTGTTATATTAAACTAATGCAATGACCATGTAAGATAAGGATTGAAAAAATTTGTATATCATCCATAAACCAATTTTCCAAGAAGTGTAAAAGTATTTATGGTTGGCTCTGTATATCTAGTATTATAGTATATAATCCATATCTTGTTTCACAAGGACAAGCTATGATATGTTTTGAATAGCCACTTTAACTATCAGAAATTCTAACGTATCTATTAGTACTTTTGCAGGTATTTTTCCTAAAATAATGATATCTATATACCTAGTCCAGCTCATACCTATCACGTTCTTGTGTCAAGACCGACATGTACGAGTTTTAGGTTAGAAGAAGAAAGTTTATATCTAGAGTAATACACTGTCAGTAATATACTGATAAAATATTGATCGATCGAGAAACATGCATACTTTTCACTTTTATAAATGCATGAAAATGATGGAAAAATATATACATGATTGAGCAGTTACTGTATTCCTGGAGTACATTTCCAACTAATCCTGTGGAATACTCCTTTTGTTTACTCTATTTTTGTTACTCTGTATCACAAGTTTGAATGATGAAGAAAATGTATCAGGGGAGACAATCCAATATTCAGAGGATTTAAGCAATATATTTTTCATTTTTCAGAACATATCACATCATATTCACCTGCTAAACAGTCCATATTTGTTTCATATAATATACAAAAAACTTATTTTGTCTCAAAGAAAATTAATTTTAAAATGCATTTACCCTGTAAAAAGCATTATAATTAACATGCGGTCATAGCCTTACTAGTAACTGAGGGATGAAAGCAAAAAAAAAAAAAAAAATCCACATAAAAACACCCCACAAAAAAAACCCCACTCTTTATTTACGTTGGAACATTATATTATAGTTATTGTTTCTAATATAAGTGGTGACTGTCACAGTAGATTCTCATCCAAAAATTTACTAATTATGCGGCAATGCTGATCAAAACTTCATAGTATATTTTGCGAGCAGAAGAACACTAGCTATAAATACATTTGTATATCACTAATTACTAACATTATTACTAATTACTAACATTATACACCACCTAGTCTTGATGTCCAATAATCTATTTAAAGCTTAAAGCAGCGTGTCTCCAGATTCATGCTGATTTTCATAAAAATTTTAAAAATGTATTTAAAAGTAAAATATTGTAAAGTGAGCAAAGATATTAATTTACACATTGCAAACGGCACTTACAATCAATGTAAATTACTAAAAAGAGGTAAGAAATATGCAAAAATAGCCCTTACTGTGTTAGTATCATTGTAGAAATATGGTAATAGATACTATAAAATCAGGCATTAATCACACATAACATGTATAACAATTATTACTTGAATCTTTTTACTTGTCTTAAAACCTAAGTACATTTTTCTCAAGTTTGATTCTCTCAAAATATTTTAGTTCATTTGGAGACATACAGCTTTAAACCTTGAGAGTCATTCCTAAAAATAAAATAATCCTAAAACACTAACAGTAAGTGTGACCTCATTAATGATGTTGATGATGAAATCTCGAGTGTCTGCCTATTCTAGGACTTTTGGCTATTGAAGGACTGTACGTGGGACTTTTTGATGTCATACTATCCTCATAACTGCGAACTCTTTTCGAAACACTAACAAATTCATACTCCTCATTATTAGCATCTGGATTATTTGCCCCTGATGATTCGGATTCATTGCACATGCCTCGTTTCAGACTTTCTCCTAACTGCATGCTATTTATAGAATCATCTATATGGCTTACAGAAGAACGTACTTTTGTGTCACGGTTGGATTGGGATGTTGCTGGATCTTTAGTTAATGCTTCTTGTTTGGGGGCGTTAACTTCAACTGATACATTTGACCAACTTTCTTCTCCCTTGGAATGCTGTTTATCTGGTGTATGATTGTTGGCATCATTTGTTACATTTACTGGTAAAGGTTCCCTAATATCACATGTGTCTAACATTTCTACATCCATTGCAGTATCAGCATCTTCACTATTAACTATATTTTGTTCCCTGTTTCCATCCGATGATAGACCAGTTTTGTTAGAATCATTATTTTCTGTTCTTTCTGATACATTACCCACTTCATCTTTTATATCATTTTCTATACAGCTTTTATTTAACATTTCAATGTCATTGTTTGGTTCGCTATTCAATTCAGTATCTGGTTCAAGTTCAACACTTGTCCTACCTGATATATCTAAAGGTTCTGAGTTGGTAGCCATACCAGAATCTACTTCTTGTTGTCTACTTTCTGTTAAACACATACTGGAATCAGTATCTGGTGTCACATCACAACTTGATACATTATTTACAGTACATATATTTCTGATTTCATCATTACTAGGTTCTACGTAATTAGCATTTAAATTCTGTTTATGAGTTACATTTCCTTCTTGGTAAGGATCCTCACTAAGTTTATCAGATATGTTTGTTTCATGAGAAGATAAATCAGATTCAGGATCAACAAATATCCCTTCGTCATCCCTTTCTTCAGTAAATGACATTTCAGATGTCTGGTTTTCAATTTTCCCCCTAAAAGAATCTGTAACCTTATTTTCAATCTCATTGTCTAATTTTGTATCCTCCTTATCGTCTGTTACTGACATTTCCGACGTTTGGTTTTCAATTTTCCCCCTAAACTGATCTTTTACCTTACTTTCAATTTCATTGTCCAATTCGCCTTCTTTAGAATCACTAATTCTTTTATCAGGGTCATTTAGGTGTTCAATACTTTCTATATTTTCACCGGTTTTGTGGTCTACTGTTTCATCGTAACCTATCGTCAATGGTTTTGTACTTGAGCCCACATATCCTGCTAGCCATTCGTGATTGAAACATTCTTTTGCTGTCATCCTTTCACTGAAAACAAAGAAGATTTTATACTGGTATAACTAATTAAAAGAAGAGAAGAATTTAGTTTACATAGAATTTATTTTAGTTTGACTGTGCAAGAAGCTACAGACACACTCTTGAAGCTATTCCTGATCCCAAACAGTACTGGGCAATGAGTGTTAAATGTTTCTTTTTCAAGGAAAACAATGGCTAGCCCCTGACAGGGTTTAAAGTCACATGGCTAGTGATACGTCCGACACGTTAACCACTGGCCTTCCCGCCACTTCGCAGGAATTAAGGTAACAGGCTTGTAGTTTTGAACATTCCCTGTTCCTTGTTTATCATTAATAATGCATTATTAATATTATACCTAGTTTTGCTTATTTTCTATACTGCAATATTAACCTTATCTATTACTTGTACTCCTGACTTGTGGAAATTCCAGAGAGGTCTAAAAGCCTAAAAACATAAAATTTGAAGTTCTTATATAGATCAAAATGGGCACTTATATGTAGGATAACTGACAGATAATAAAGAAATCTACTCAGAATTGAACTGAAAATCATATTTTTGTGCTATTCTTAGCCTGATTCAAATAAAAGGCGTTTTTACGTTTTTCATTTTTTAGATCATTTTTCACAATTAAAATATTTATGCTGTAAAAAATGCAAATGAATTAAAATTTTGTGTACAAATTATTGATATAGCACTTCATGAAATGGCCATAACTCTTTCCAGAACCATCATGTAAAACAAGAACTGTCGGAGGACAGTAACGCTCGACTATTCGAAAATTTGTCACAAGGGTGTTTCATAATAATAATAATGCTTACCTTTATGAATACATAAAATTGTCCAAAAAGGTACAAACCCTTCAAGTTTCAATACATTCCCTTGAGTAGTTATGGAGATACAAGCTTACACACAAAAACTTAACCAAGAATTTATTAATCAAAAAGGGGCATAATTATGCGAAAAAGTAAATCAGAGTTATGGGACTTGTGCCAATCATCTTAGATAATCACAGACAAAAAGAGTGTGAAGTTTCAATCCATTCCCTTCAGTAGTTATGGAGATACCAGCTTACACGCAAAAACTTAACAAAATCTAAGTCAAAAAAGGGGCATAATTATGCAAAAAAGCAAACCAGAGTTATGGGACTTGTGCCAATCATCTTAGATAATCACAGAGAACAAGTGTGTGAAGTTTCAATCCATTCCCTTCAGTACTTATGGAGATACCAGCTTACACACATAAACTTAACCAAGAATTTCCAAGTCGAAAAAGGGGCATTTTTACGTAAAAAAGCAAATCAGAGTAATGGGACTTGTGCCAATCATCTTAGATAATCACAGAGAACAAGTGTATGAAGTTTCAATCCATTCCCTTCAGTAGTTATGGAGATACCAGCTTACACGCAAAAAATTAACCAAGAATTTCTAAGTCGAAAAAGGGGCATAATTATGTAAAAAAGCAAATCAGAGTTATGGGACTTGTGCCAATCATCTTAGATAATCTCAGAGAACAAGTGTGTGAAGTTTCAATCCATTCCCTTTAGTAGTTATGGAGATACCAGCTTACACGCAAAAACTTAACCAAGAATTTTTAAGTCGAAAAAGGGGCATAATTATGCAAAAAAGCAAATCAGAGTTATGGGACTTGTGCCAATCATCTTAGATAATTACAGAGAACAAGTGTGTGAAGTTTCAATACATTCCCTTCAGTACTTATGGAGATACCAGCTTACATACAAAAACTTAACCAAGAATTTCTAAGTCGAAAAAGGGGCATAATTATGTAAAAAAGCAAATCAGAGTTATGGGACTTGTGCCAATCATCTTAGATAATCACAGAGAACAAGTGTGTGAAATTTCAATCCATTCCCTTCAGTAGTTATGGAGATACCAGCTTACACACAAAAACTTAACCAAGAATTTCTAAGTCGAAAAAGGGGCATAATTATGTAAAAAAGCAATCAGAGTTATGGGACTTGTGCCAATCATCTTAGATAATCAGAGAGAGCAAGTGTGTGAAGTTTCAATCCATTCCCTTCAGTAGTTATGGAGATACCAGCTTACACGCAAAAACTTAACCAAGAATTTTTAAGTCGAAAAAGGGGCATAATTATGCAAAAAAGCAAATCAGAGTTATGGTTGTCCAATCATCTTAGATAATCACAGAGAACAAGTGTGTGAAGTTTCAATCCATTCCCTTCGGTAGTTATGGAGATACCAGCTTACATACAAAAACTTAACCAAGAATTTCTAAGTCGAAAAAGGGGCATTATTGTGTAAAAAAGCAAATCAGAGTTATGGGACTTGTGCCAATCATCTAAGATAAGCACAGAGAACAAGTGTGTGAAGTTTCAATCCATTCCCTTTAGTAGTTATGGAGATACCAGCTTACATACAAAACTTAACCAAGAATTTTTAAGTCGAAAAAGGGGCATAATTATGCAAAAAAGCAAATCAGAGTTATGGTTGTCCAATCATCTTAGATAATCACAGAGAACAAGTGTGTGAAGTTTCAATCCATTCCCTTCAGTAGTTATGGAGATACCAGCTTACATACAAAAACTTAACCACAGGGACGCCGACGCCGACAAATGGGTGACTGCATTAGCTCGGTTATTCTGCGAATAGTCGAGCTAAAAATCATGACAAAAATCTGAAGATCTTATTTTTTTTAAATCTATTTGTAGCTCTTGTGTCCTTTTCATGCATGAGACAGGAACAATCTATATTAATAGTTAATTCAGATTTTTGACAGATTATATGGCCCAATATAACAGTATTAAAGACGTTTTCGGTAGTTTTCTGTGCGCATCGTTATGCGCTTCCAAGAAAGATAATCACGGATAATTACTCTTCAAATGAAGGTCAAGTTGAATAGTATTCGGATAAGTATTTAAATTTCGGCTATAAGCAAATAATGAGTAAATAATTCAGAATAGATATTCTAAATGTTCAAAAGGAGATCGGTTTCAAAAGAATAAGAGGTCTTTAGACAACATCACTTAAAGGATTTTTCCAAGCATTAGTATGACAGCATTGATGATAATTCTGCGCGCGTCACCCCACCGACTTGTGGTATAGTGACGAAAGTGCATCGCGACTTGATAACTGGCAGACAACTGGGCATGATATATTTTAAAAGTGTTGAATAAAAAAACAAAATTAATATCTAAGAAATGTTCCGAATTTCATTATTTTCTTTGTAAATTTCTGAATACTTGCTTACTGTTCGGGTACAGTATGTTAGTCGAGTGAAAAAAATAATATGGCCCTAGATATGTTTTAAAAAGATATTCAGTATCGTTTACTTAATATAACATCAAAAGAAAAAGAAACTTTTATTACGACATGTTTTTGTTGTATATTTGACAATACATTTAGTATAACACTGATATTTCTCTAAGAAAGCGTGGTAATTTTGACAGTTGGCATATGCGGTAACCATGAAACTGCCCGTTTACAAAAAACTAACACGTCAACTTATATATTTTATTTCTATTTTGAATCCACCATCAAATGTTACTTGATATATCAATAGTGTAGAAAATTCTATGAAAGAAATTTCTTGATAGCTTTAATTTTTTACAGAATTCATGTTAATTTTTCTCATTTTTTGTTTAGTTAAAAAGCATGAGAACTCATTTTTTAAAGAAATATTTCCAATTATCATTTGTTTTATACAGAACCCTAAGATAAAGCAAGCTTTGTATAAAATTATGTTTATTGTGAGTGTAATAAGCTATTTTATACATTATTATAACACAGTTTGGCTATTTTGACAATTTTGAGATATACGGTTACCATGGAAACTGCCATTTTTCAAAAAAAATCCAACACGCCAACATATATTTTTCTTTTTCTTTTTGAATTTGTCATTAAATTTTACACAACATACAAAAAAAATTAGAAAATCCTATGAAACACTTTTTTTCAATATCTCTAATTATTCTCAGAATTCATGTTTAATTTTTCTCATTTTTTGTTCGGTTGAGGAAACATGAAAAACTCATTTAAAAAAAAAAAAATGTTCAGATTATCATTTGTTTCATACAGAATCATTAGATAAGGTTATCTTTGCATAAAACAATGCTCATTGTGTGTTTTAAGCTATCTTATACATTTTCTATTCGTTATAACACAGTTACGCTATTTTGACAGTTTTTAGATATATGGTTACAATGGAAACTGCCATTTTACAAGAAATCCAACACGTCAACATATATTTTTCTTTTTCTTTTTAAATTCGTCATTAAATTTTACTCATCATACAAAAAATTTAGAAAATTCTATGAAAGGATTATTTTTTCATAAAACTGTAGAAAATGTCTTTAAACTTATATAACCTGAGCTGCTAGGTACACTCTATTTTGTTAACAACAGTTTAGTCACAGTCATATAACCCATCAAAAGTTTATATGAAGAATTGATAATATCACTCAATGAATATTAAAACACACCTTGGATCGGCAATTAGTAATTTTTGTATGAAATCCTGTGCAGCCTGACTGATGTCTCCAAACAAATCTTCAGGGAAGTCAAGGTTCACCGAGGTTATGTTAGAAAATGTCATTTGTTTATCTTCTGCTGCGAAAGGTGAACAAGTTGTCAACATTACATATGTCAGTACACCGAGGGACCACATGTCTGTGTACAAGCCCAACGTGTCATAGTTTAACACCTCTGGAGCTGAAAAAATGAAAACAAAATTTTCATTGTTTTTTTTTTAAACAAATTTAGCAAATTTATACATATGTATATATATTTTGTATATGTGTTCAGTTGTCAATAAAGGCTTGCCCTGGTTCATTCTAGGGGTGAGGGTAAATAAATCAAACATGCACATTTTATATATAAATATTTATGAGAACTAGAGAGTTTGTATGTATGGTGCATGGTTTCGTTTCCTTATAAAGATTTTTGACAGGTTATATGACCTATTATTAAAGGTTGTTGCATGAATTTGAAACAATGTTACAAACATGCAGAATTATGAGTATATATAACACCATAGACTTGTTCAATAAAATTTTTAATGATGATTTCCAAAAAAAAAAAAAAAAATGCCATTGTTTTTGCTATAATTCTTTATATATATCTTTCAAAGGAATGCATTTGGACTTCTTTTGTTTCATTGTTATTATCAAGATCAGAGCCAATTTGCAAATATTAGCAGCTAGACACCTTTGTAGATTAGAAAGAATATTTAAATATCCTTGTTTTTTTTATATTTTTTTCATGAGGTTAACTTGATAAAAAAGTTTTAACCACACTTAAAAATTCCAAATAATAGTAAAATAATCATTTATAAAATCATTGCAACATAGATAAAGAAAGAAGATAATATAAAAAGATTGTATTACATATTTTTTTGCAATACTTCACGTTTCTAATATTTCTTTTTTTGTATTGGATAATTGTCAAGTTTATATAAACTATATACACTGCTGATGTCAATTTATGAAGTTTTTTTTTTTTTTTCTTTTTTAATAAAGGAAGTTTGTTGTATAATGAATTTGTTTTAAGAATTTTTTGAATGGATGAGGTTATAATTATGGCCCTTTATAGACGGCTGTTTTTTCTACTGGCTATGGTTATATATGCAAACAAAAGTTTATATAGGGCCATAAAACCTGTAAAAAATCTTTAGATTTATTTGGATCATCCATTAATACCATTAAATCAACACAAGAAATGTGCAATTTTGATTGCTTTCTTTGTCCATATTTCTACAAAAAAAGTGACACATCTATGTCTGTTTCCTGCATGCCTCCAGATGAGCCAAAATATTTCAAGAAAATTAAACTTGAGAAAAATGTACTAAGACTTTAAAAGAAGTTAAAAGATCTAAGATTCAAGCAAAAGTTTGCATGTTATGTTATAATATATGATTAATGACTGATTTTGCAGTATGTATCACAATTTTTCTATTGCGATACTAATGCTACAAGGGCTATATTTTGCTTATTTTGACCTCTTTTTTTTGTAATTCAAGTGGATTGCAAGTGCTGCTTGCAATGTGTAAATTATTTTCTTTGTTCACTTCACAATACAATGTATTATACTTTTAAATACATTTTTTAATATTTTCATGACAAAAAAGAATGAATCTGGAGGCATGCTGCTTTAACACACAATCTGAGCCATTCAATACAGAATTACTCAGCAATAATTTTAAAATCTCAATTTTGAGAAACATCATTCTTTGAATATAGAATATAATACCATTGAAAAATCAATGGTAACTGCAAATATATGTAAATGTTACATAAATAAAATAGTCAATGTTCATTATGACAGCAATATATGAGCCGCGTCACGACAAAACCAACATAGTGTGTTTGCGACCAGCATGGATCCAGACCAGCCTGCGCATCTGCACAGTCTGATCAGGATCCATGCTGTTCGCTTACTAACTCTATAACAAGTAGAGAAACTAATAGCGAACAATATGGATCCTGATCAGACTGCGCGGATGCACAGGCTGGTCTGGATTCATGCTGGTCGCAAACCCATTATGTTGGTTTTGTCATGACGCGCCTCATATGACAAACATGAGCACTTTGTATCTGTTATTACCATATATGTATATAACACAAAAGAGGAAGTACGTGAAAGTAAGACACGAAATATTTAAAGCATGATGTTTTGTATAAATTGGGTATACTAAATTGTTCACATGTATCATATTACACGCATGTCATTATTTCGTAACAATCACAAAAAGGATGTGAATTTTTTTTAACATGTACAATCAAGGAAGGATAGAAATTCAGAAAAGCTGTGGTAGTCAGGGCAATAAAACTGTCTGAAATTGTAATATTGGTAATTCTTCTTTTCAACAACAGTTTTATGAAACTGCATCATTCAATTATAAGAACAGGAACTGAATATCAACCCATCCACCCATATCAGTCGTTCACTTATGAAAATCTCTACACACAATAGGATAAAATAGTAGCAATGTTTACACGCACCCTAGACATGATTCAATAACAACCCTAGTTTTGATACCTAGCTTTATAATTTGATGTACTATAAAGTATCATTTTCAACTACAGGTATAGGAAATTTAGTAAATGAATTTACATATTATAAGTTTAACAAATTTAAATTACAAATATAGTCTAGTTTCAAAATAATTAAATCATAGACACTTAAAATCTCCTCAGTCAATAATTTTGGTCTGTTACAGTCCTAATTACGTAACAAATGTGTGTGCATTGTGCTTGGCTAGAATGTACAACTTAAATAGAATTTATTCAAGTAATTTGACCTGTACGATGACTAATAGCCTGCATTGTCAGGAAAATGTTTTTAACATTTCAGAATGTCAGGCATCAAAAGGATCTTTGTAAACTAAGTTTAAAACTATCAATAATAGAGCAGAATATCAATAAAATACATAATGTCACTGGTTGACATTTCTGCTAAGTGGTTTCAATCAACTTCCTTCATTATTATATTTTTCTTTGAGAGAGAGAGAGGGGGGTGGGGGAGAGGATTACGTCATACCAACCACTGACACAGTAAAGGACAAATAGCAACTTTCCAGCTTTACTGATGGAAGTTGACCTCAGGTGGTCCTCTGTGAATTATTTCAGGCACCACTAACAATCTGTAGGCTAGCTGGATAGCTTCCTCAAATGTAAGAATCCAAAGTCAAAAGTTCTAAAGCCCACATGCATTAAGGGACTGACAGATTGACAACCAGACTAATACCATTATACGCTGGAATTTGTTCATGATTGTAATTGACACTCTATATACATACCAACATAGTCTGGAGTGCCTATAATGTCTCGTATATCTTCACCAGTATTTACTAAACATGCAAATCCTAAATCACATATCTTCACAGAGCCCTTCGGAAACTCGTCTGTTAACAGAATATTCTGTGGCTGAAATAAACCAAAACATAGAAATATTATGTTTTCGTCCTTGCTCTTTCCTTACAATAAAAGGTTATTTTTAGTTCAATAAGCATCAAATAAAGTCAATGTGAATTTCATGAAATGGATTTTGATTATATTTTCGTGATTCCAATGGCATATATTTTCTAAATGTTGCTCTTGTACTTTTTCACATGTTTGCAGACTTTGTGACACAATGCTATCACATATTTTGATCAAAATTGCTCCATAGAAAAATTCAAGCAGATATCTAGGTTTTTGACCTTTGTAGTTTCTGACAAGAAGTTTTTATTTAAATATTTCATTTTTTAGCTCTAGTGACAAAAATTTACATCAGATAATGACCATTTAAGATCATTCCTGTCAGATTTGGCCAAAATCTATCCAATGGTCCATGACAAATATTTGTATAAACATCACACAATATCAGCCTGTCATAAAAACCTTTCATCACCTTAATGTCAGAGGAGTTTCTTCATTTTTTTTTTGTTGGGATTTCGTCACATCAACACCGTATAGGTCATATGGCGAATTTCTAGCTTTACTGATGAAGAAAGACCTAAGGTGCCCTTCCGTGCATTTTTAGGATACCAATGGGCACCCAAGTAAAACCAACCGCATTCTGTAAGCTAGCTTGATAGTTTCCTCACATGAAAGAATCCATAGTCCCTCTCGAGATTCAAACCCAGCTGTGAGGGGAAAATGGCTTGAAGTCAACAACCTTAACCACTCACCTGAGGATGCCCAATATTCAGGTGAGCTAAAAATCTGTTAATTATACATGAAATAAAGATATACCTTCAAGTCTAAATGAACAATATTCTTCTCATGTAGGTAGACAAGGCCCTCTAATATCTGAGACATCAACAGTCGTACATCAGCCTCATTAAACTTCTCTTCTAATATACACTCTGTGAATAACTCACCACCAGCACAGCTAGACAAAAAAATATTTCATTCATTAACATCATTCATTTAACATAATTATCATTCATATTTAAAACTTTTGGATTTATTTTACTACTACATATTATGTATAAAATACTAATAATGTTTTGAGTAACAATACATATGCTTATTTCATAAATGACAAGACCCTGTTCAATTGTTTGAAACAGAGAAATACATGTATATGCCCCCAAACTGGGCCCAGTTAAGGAACCATGATCTTTGACTTGCAACAAAGGCATGATTACCTTATAATAGAAGGTTACAAGAGCAAAGAATATTTTCAGCTTTCTCATTACTTAAGAAATAAATATCAATGAATTAATTACTAAGATATGACCTGACATAACCATCAATGTATTATTTTGACATCCAAGAATACTCTTCATTCTCCCAATTCAACCACAAAATTAAGCCTAGTTGATCAGACACAACTATCAATGCACTATCATAGCCATTGGCTTTTGACATTCAACTGAGACCTTGACCTTTGGGCTGCTAAATTGCTCTTATTCACTACATTTCACCTTAATACATGTAAGCCATATGTTTATATTTAATTATTTATAGTGCTTTATATAAAGTTTGAAAGAGGTTTTATTGAAATCCTAGTTTGGCTTCTTTCTTATTTGCCTTTTTTTTTGTATAATGCCCACCTAAAGAAATTTGCAGTTTGGTTAAAAATTAACCCTGTGGTTTGGGAGTATATGCAGTGTAATACATCAAGCAAAAACAAAAGTACACCTCTAAGCACTTTGCACTTCAGTGAGCTAAAAAAATATAAGGCAGTAAAGGTAATTTTGTATTCCTCAAGAGTATATGCACATTATGCTACAAGAGAAGTTTTCCTGCCTAAAGCCTAGTGACACACATAGATGATGACTAATACCTCCCAGCTGATTTACCCTTCAGCAAATCTTTCATTCGTTTTCATGATTTGTACTCAGTGTGTCCATTATATATAATAAACCTACCTAGGTGGTATAAACAGTTTTATAAATTGATATATTTTTTTTTTATTTCATTTATCAAAATGTAATCTTTTCAATGTTTATCAATAGATTTAAAGACAAGAAAACAAGGTTAACACATATATAATGTGTTTTCAGATGAGAGATCTGAACAGAAAAATGACACTGAGTGGCAAAAAAGCATATTCTAATTCATTCAACATCAGCTTATTGCAGTAACAGGTTAAATCCTTCTAAATTTAATTAGAGTTAATCAGTTATTGCACTATGGTGCTCTAGTTACAACTTGCAATGCTTTGAAGGATTGCCTTTCATAATGCAAAAAAACACACACACAAACCTGCCTCTCTTCAAGTTCTTACACTACTTTTTTATAATTAAAATGTAATGTTTAATTAGTCTTTCTCCTACTTTTTTGTCTGATGAAAAGGCTTAAATTTGAAAATTTGTGACAGTTTGCTCCCAATAGCGTTCATTTAACCATTCATTTAAACCATGGGACTTTCTAGAAAACACTATGTACGCAAACCCTATGTAAGTCAACCACTAAGTTAGTTAGACATGGATAAGAAACAAACATCTTAAACAGCAACCATGAATCCTATGTGGCTCCTTTTAAACTGTTTAAATTTGTGTACTTGTATGGTACTGTTCAAATCTATAAAATTACAGAAAAATTAAAATATGTGATATACCATACCAGTGATTTTTTTCACTGTATTTTACAGCCCAATAAAGGCTGTTTCCCCTAGCTAAAAAATAGGCATATTTCCCCTAAAAATGCTTGTATTTTCCCCTAAAATTTTTGTGCTCTTCATTACCAGAACCATGACTTAACAGCATCTGACTTAGCTAGAAGTCAGAAAGCTATCCCTTTTGATAGCCTCTGCTATGTACAATGCATGTTAAATTGAATTGATATTAATTTTTTTCATAAAACTGTAAAATGTGTGGGTTAATTCCATTTTCAGTTGTTGGAATTTAATTTCAGGTTTTCCCCCTTTTCTTATTTATCGCCCTATATTTTCCCCTTCCGAAAGTCACAGGTTGTTTTGAAAATTGGAAAAAAAAATCACTGCATATTGTGATCAAAAGATCTCAAAATTTATGTACTAAGGTTAATGGTTCACAATGCTTACTATTCTGTTATGAGTATAAGTTCTTGTTGGGTTTCATACACTTCCTTCAAATTCACCAGTCGTGGATGATCGAGTGCCATTTCCAGCATGACAACTTCCCGCAATATCTCTTCTCGACAGGACTTTCCTCTTCTCCTTTTCTTGATGAACTTTGCTGCTAACACTTCCCCTGTTTTTTTGTTTGTACATTTTCTCACCACAGCGAATTTGCCCCTGAAAGAAACAGAGAAATTATCATAATAATATTGTAAGCCAACATGACTAAAAACTATGAGAATAAAGAATAAGATATTTACCTTTATATCACACCTTATAAAACGTAACCAATAAATTTTCAGCCATCAAAGCCAAATTATATTCCATCTAAGCTTGTTTATATTTTCTAAGTCTAAAAATTCCATATCAAATCAATATTGTACTCCATCTAGCCACACCCATATCATATCATTATTGTACTCAAAGTAATTCTACTATACAAAATCAATGTTGATGGTAAGTGTTTTCTTTGATTTAATGCTTGTGAAAGAGGGAGGTCTTATGTGGACATCATATAACTAGAACTGCCACTATCAAGGCGTGAATACCCCCGCATACCACTTTGTCAGAATCAACAGTGGCCATTTAGAGCTCAAGGACAACCTCCCTGCCAAATCTGGGGTTACTAAGCCAGTACATTGCTAAGTTATGTATTCTACATGCTTCAAATGTGAAAATGTCAAAATCAATACATTGCAGACAGGACATTTTTTAGCAATTGAGAAGAAAAGCTTTTTTTTTGTCAAGGTCCCTGTGACCTTGACCTTTGACCCAGTGACCTCAAAATCAATAGGGGTCACCTTATTGTCATGATCAACATCCATGCCAAATATGAAGACTGTTGGTCAAAGGAATCTTAAGTTAATGGGTGGACAAACTTTTTGAAGTCAAAGTCCCTTTGACCTTGACCTTTGATCCAGTGACCTCAAAATCAAAAGGGGTCATCTACTAATCATGATCAACATCCATGCCAAATATGAAGACTGTGGGTCAAAGGAATCTAAAGTTATTGGGCAGACAAACTTTTTGAAGTCAAAGTCCCTGTGACCTTTACCTTTGACCTGGTGACCTCAAAATCAATAGGGGTCATCTACTAATCATGACTAACCTTCATGCCAAATATGAAGACTGTGGGTCAAAGGAATCTTAAGTTATAGGGCGCACAAGCTTTTTGAAGTCAAGGCCCCTGTGACCTTGACCTTTGACCTGGTGACCTCAAAGTCAATAGGGGTCATCTATTAATCATGACTAACCTTCATGCCAAATATGAAGACTGTGGGTCAAAGGAATCTTAAGTTATTTCGGAGGACAAGCTTTTTGAAGTCAAGGCCCCTGTGACCTTGACCTTTGACCTGGTGACCTCAAAGTCAATAGGGGTCATCTATTAATCATGACTAACCTCCATGCCAAATATGAAGACTGTGGGTCAAAGGAATCTTATGTTATTGGGCGGACAAGCTTTTTGAAGTCAAGGCCCCTGTGACCTTGACCTTTGACCTGGTGACCTCAAAGTCAATAGGGGTCATCTACTAATCAGGACTAACCTCCATGCCAAATATGAAGACTATGGGTCATAGGAATCTTAAGTTATTGGGTGGACAAGCTTTTTGAAGTCAAGACCCTGTGACCTTGACCTTTGACCTAGTGACCTCAAAATCAATAGGGGTCATCTACTAATCATGACTAACCTCCATGCCAAATATGACGACTGTAGGTCAAAGGAATCTTTAGTTATTGGGCGGACAAGCTTTTTGAAGTCAAGGCCCCTGTGACCTTGACCTTTGACCTAGTGACCTCAAAATCATTGGGGTCATCTACTAATCATGACTAACCTCCATGCCAAATATGAAGACTAAGGGTCAAGGAATCTTAAGTTATTGGGCGGACAAGAAAAAACCGACGGATGGACGGCCGGACGGACAAGCTGATTCCAGTATACCCCCCTTACAACTTTGTTGTGCAGGGGTATAATTATGATTTTGGACTTGTACACAGCTGCAAAACCTATACCGGACTCTGCTAATTTATGTTTGACAGCTAATAGAATTCAGTATTGTAAACAACAATGTAATATAACCTCATAATATAAAGTATCAGCAACTACACATATATAATAATATGTATATTGTAAGAGTAACCTTGACATATATTTTCTGCTCTCATCATTTGCAAAACTGGAACACATTTTACACTTGCAGGTTTTCTGCAACCATGCCCTACTATACTACCTATGCAGAATACAAACCACAGGGGAAAAAACAACAAAAAAACTACTATCAGTTACCAAGACAAGACATCTCTATTTGACAAGTTAGTTTTCCTGAAAATGTTTTGCTAATTAAGATTTTGTGTTTTTCTGTGATTGAGTCATCATCTGCCATATGTCTATAATAAACCCAGCTGAAATCACATTGTGTTCTAGTATCAAACAGTCTCCTGTCAATACAGGGATAGGGGATGTAGAGTTTACCTGTAATTGCGACGGACACGCCCTCAGGCGCGTTCAGAGCTAAGTCATCTACACATGGGATTTCGTTGGCTACACTCGCGCAATGTGTCCTAAACCAATTAACAGCCCAAGAAATAGTACATGAATTTTATCCTTCAAAACTCCCATACTTTGTCTGGATATCTTAATGTCTTCCATATTTTGCCTTTTCAATTTCAAATTAAGTTATCCAAGTTAAAATATGAACGTATATTATTGATAAAAACGTTGTAGTCCCGTAGTATTATTGCGCAATATGCAAATTACTGCTGAAACGATTTACCGCTGTCGAAAAAGTAGGACAGCAAATTATACTACAATAAAGTGTAACCTCTGAGTTCCAAGACATTATTAGTAGGAAATAAATATTTCTACATTATACAAAACATTATTATTAACAAATCAAAAGTTTTTCGTGACTCTAGGATAACTCGCGCATTAATAAAAGAAGAACTATTTTCCTGACTCATACCGCGGGTTTAGCTGAATATTCAGCAGTTATTAATATATTAGATACAGTTCAATTGCTAGTATAAATATCTATTTTTGAAAATGCATGTAAGACACTTTACCGCCATGTAGTCTTGAAATCATGGTAAGGAAGTTATAATATCAGTTCTACTTCCGATTCTTGTGGTTTGTTTACATATTTTACTAGGTCATGATATGAGTTAACCTTCGATATTCTAAAAATAGATTCTGCTTTACCTGTTCTGATTTTTGGACAGGCGATTAGGAAGTACAACCAGCGGATTGTAATGCAATAGTTTTAGAAATGCTATACAATTGTAAGAAGCAAACAAGTTGAAAATGGAATTTAGTGTGAAGTTGAAAAGGACAACTAAACACTGTAGTGCTTAAGTGACATTTAAATTAAAATAAAAACGATGTGCTCTGGCCTCTACATCTTTACCTTGTAAATGAAAAAAATCTAAGAAATACACTATTAATTGCTGATGATTTTAACCAATTTTTTTTTAATGAGACATATCCAAGAGAAATAAAAATACAAATGACTTATATTTTATTGTCTGTATGCCCACTATGATATAACACGAAGCAATTCTAAATAGCATTCTCAAATGTACAATGTATTATGTTTGAAGTTTATTTGCCTGGATTTATTCTAGAAATATTTCGTTGATAGTTTTTTTTCTATTTACATATCATTTCCTAGAATAAATCGATAAGGACACTGATTTACAAGTTTGACCAGAGTTTTTAGGCATAAATTTCATTCTGTATTTAAGTGCTTGAAAGTAGAAAATCTGAATTATATCAATTTGAGACACAAAATATATTGCTCTACAAATCTCGAACTTGTATGGAACAAATTTTCTCTGTTATATATTTTGTGTTTTGTTTTTATTTTGTTTTGTTTTTCTAAAAGAAGCCTTGGTGTCTCTCCGGTTGCATGTCCGTCGCATTCAGTGCTGCAGCACTTTGATTTTTACTTCAGGGGCATGATTTTAATATCTATTAGAGAATTCTTCATCCCAAATAACTCTAGGCTATGAAGATTTATGTTGAAAGCTTCTTTTAAAGTTGTACTACTTAATGAGGTCAAAATTTGTCCCAAAACTGGGACATGATTTAAAGAAATAATTGGAATCCAAAAAAGACATAGATTATTTATAGACCTGATCTTGTAAGGTCTGAGTACCACTTTTTATAGTTTTATATAAAAAATTTCTTCCTTTCAGTTCAATGTCAAATTCACAATCTGGAAGTAAATTGATCAAATCTTATTTTCTATCTTTCTATAATAGCAAGTTAACAACTTTTAAAGAGAGTATATTCAGCATTCAATGACATGAGACAAATTGCCATAATAAATACTTCACAGAATTGAAAGACTAGTTTAACAGTCTATATAACAACCTAGATCAAAGTAATTTTAGTAAGATCTCCAATCTGATAGTTTGAAATCTTGGTTTTATATTAGATTGAACTATTTATGTACAAACATACAGTATATTAATATCTGAATATATATCATGACACTATATAACTACTATACCATTATAAATTAGAGATATAACATGACACACTAATCTTCGCAATGACAAACATAAGCTATATCAGTTTACCTACATGCTTTTGTTTGATGTTTCATAATGCCAGAGGGGTTCGCCTTATTTTTTAAATTGTAAGCAAACGCAGTGACCTGTGCTGACAAATTACACCATTGTTAACAAGTTTGTAACAAAATTTCTGTTTTATTCATCATGGTTTTCCGTCAACGTTAACGTTTTTTCAACTATTTTGTACGAAAATTATGTTGAAAAGCATTCCTGACTTTCATTCTTAATCAAACAAAACATGATTTGTGTCACAGGTTTGCTTTCAAAATAAAAAAAATATTTTTTTTTTTTAAAAGACAGCAAATGTTTACAATTTGCACACAATTCCTATTATTTTGGAATATAACGATACAAATAGCTGACATTTCAAGTAGGTGAAGATATATGATTTAGGTGAACAAAATAATTGATGAATTGACAGAAAGTCAATATATTACTCATGGTTTTTCAGGTTCTTGTAAACAAATTCAATGACTTGCAGTATAAAACACAATGTAGCCATATGACATGACCTACACACATTTCTCTTTTGCCTGATTCAGGTACGGTAAATGTTTTTTTTAAGAACATCTTTGCAAATACCAAACAAATTTTGACTAATAAAAGTGCACACTATCAGTGATCTTACAAGCTACCCACAGAACATCAAAATTTAGAAAACCCCTGAACGCATTTTTTTACCAGAACATTCAGGTACATTTATTTTTTCATAGCTCCAGGATAAACGGTACACATTCTTGTATCAAGTTTTCCGTGTCTTCTCACTGTTTTATAGGAAAAGAGGGCTATGATGGCTGTATATCGCTCAAAAGACAATCAAGGCTCTAAATGATAAGGCACATATAAATATTATGAAATACTGATACAGTCAATGAATTTAAGATTTTGAATTTACTAGCCCAAATTCCAGTTTTGAATTGTATAATTTATATTTAATAAAATTTTCTTAAAATTTTCACTGGCCCAAACTAATTTTCACTGGTCATGGGCCACCGGGCCAGTGCTAAATTCCATGACTGCTGATAACTATGAATGTCCTATAACCACTCCCCCTTCTCCCAAACTAAGTTAATTCAGATAAATTTATCTTTAAAATATAATGAGAAAACTGTTTATAACATAGCAGATCATATACATGGTCAATAATGAATAGCCATAAAATCTTCCTAACGTCTTTTTAACATTAATGGACTGTTCCAAATCCAATACCATACAAATATAGGAGTGTGGGTTTAATTAAATTTTTCATTATCACCAATTAATCTTTTCTATTCCAATTAAGCTTTAATACTAGCAGTTAATTTTATTCAATGTGATTGCAACAACCTGCGAGGGTTTAAAAATCAAAATGCAAACAAATCAATGTCTACAATTACAAAGTCAGCTTATTATTTCTTCTACCTGTATCAGACAGGTGATTAAAAATTTGAGCATGTAGAATTTACACACTGAATTGAAAAATATTTTTCAGTCTTGTAAGGGGTATCAGTTACAATACCGTATATTACTTTGAATATTTATGCAAATACTCTGCACATACTTATAGTATGACTCATACATAACTTTGATATGATGATCACGTGACCACCAGCAATATGTTACACTATCTCTTCAACATTATCTAAAATTGAAAGTCAATATCAGATTGTACAGTGTGAACATGTTTACTAATTAAACAACATCATATTGAAATACATTATTTAAACAGACCTATAAAATCACAATATACTTAAACTCCATCATTTTATCCTACCTTACAAAACATGACTATATTCATTTTTTACTTATGTAAGTGTCAGCAGACTTCATAAATTTCAGGATAATATATTAAGCGGTCCAAACAAAGAAGTAAATGGCAAGCTGAGTGGAAATAGTTAAATGTTTTACTTAACCCCTAAAATTAACAGGTGCATAACTGCTTACAAGATTTCACTTTAACCTACTTTTTAAGAGTATCATGGCTGATGCATTTACCTTTCACTCAAATTTTGATCATTTCAATTTCATATTTAAGCAATAATTTTTCAGATTTTCTGCTTCTACCAATATGCTGTCGGCTGAAAAGGGAAAGTCTAACAAAGACTAATATAGTATGTTTGATTTTGACATCCTTATAGTGGTCTCTAGCTGTGGCCGAGTGGAGTGGGTTTAAAGCCCAGGAGGAACTTTGGATTCTTTCATGTGAGGAAGTTATTAAACAAGCTTACTGAAGGTCAGTGGCTATACTAAGGTGCTTGTGCACAGAGGGGCAACCTGAGGTCTTCCTCCAGAAGTAAAGATAGAAAGTCGCAATATGACCTTTTAAGTGGGACATAAAACCAAAAAACAAACACACAAATATTTGACACCCTTATACTTGACAAATGACAATGCATTACATGAAAGATACAAAATCCGCCACCCTGTGACTGAGGTGACGGAAATTTAATAGAAAGTTTTTAACAGATTATCTTTTGTTATTTTGATCTCATGTTTAACTAATATCACAGGATCAAGGCTTTTCATAATAAGACAATAATTTGTAACATATAAGCTCCAATAAAATTATCTTTGATGTAATTCAATTTACTTAAGTACTATTCTTTAATTTTCACTTTACAATTTGATTATTAACAAAGGTAACCTTTATTGTATTAGTACTATTAGCACTTTCAAGCTATGGAAAATCCAATAGTGAATTATAAAATTAAATGAGGTAGAAATACAGTTTCATGTCTACCATAAAGGTTAATACAAGATTATCACACCCTAAAAAGTCACCGAGAGATAATAAATGTCAAAGATAATTGAATATCATTACCGCAACTTTAATTTGAACATCAATACGGCAACCATATCACCTGAATTTGAAAATAATCAAGCATTGGTACCTTTGAAATTTGATATCAAAGAATTTAAATTGATTCAAATCAGGTATAAATTACTGCCAAATCTCTAATTGTTGTCTTTAAATGATCAGCATATTTGCCAAATACATTACAATATAAGTCTCAATTAACTTTATCTGGGCAAATATACATTTGAATGTCTTAAAAGCACGGCCTATTTTTAACCGGGATCTAAATTTTGTTCCCATTAGAGATTCAATGACCTTTTCACTATACTCACAAGACCTTAGTGTACTTTAACAACAGCCACGTATACACTGCTTAAAATAAATCATTTTCTTAATTACTACCAATTTTCACATGTTTTATGCATTTTGAATATACATGTAGTTACATACTTAACAAAACAGTTTGATTTAACTTAATTGCAAGTTAACAGACCTTACAGATCTCATTTATGCAGAAAATATTGACAATATTCATGCCAGCTAAATGGTCATTATAAGCATTGCATTCAGAGCAACTCCCAAGAGCATTAAACGGCTCACAATGAGCATTAAATGGACCCTAGTGTGTACATGCATGATTGAGCTCACTATGAGCATATAATGAACTCCAATGTGTACATAATTTAAATTATGTTATAAAAGCTCACAATTAGCATAAATGGACCTACACTGTGTACATGCATGAGTTAAGCTCAATATGAGCATTCAATGGACTCCAGTGTGTACATGCATGAGTAAAGCTCACTGTGAGCATTCAATGGACTCCAGTGTGTACATGCATGAGTAAAGCTCAATATGAACATTTAATGGACTCCGATGTGTACATGCATGAGTAAAGCTCAATATGAGCATTTAATGGACTCCAGTGTGTACATGCATGAGTAAAGCTCAATATGAGCATTTAATGGACTCCAGTGTGTACATGCATGAGTAAAGCTCAATATGAGCATTCAATGGACTCCAGTGTGTACATGCATGAGTAAAGCTCACTGTGAGCATTCAATTGACTCCAGTGTGTACATGCATGAGTAAAGCTCAAAATGAGCATTTAAAGGACTCCAGTGTGTACATGCATGAGTAAAGCTCAATATGAACATTTAATGGACTCCGGTGTGTACATGCATAAGTAAAGCTCAATATGAGCATTCAATGGACTCCAGTGTGTACATGCATGAGTAAAGCTCAATATGAGCATTCAATGGTAACGGACTCCAGTGTGTACATGCATGAGTAAAGCTCAATAGGAGCATAAAATGGACCTCCAGTGAATGAGTGTGTACATGAATGATAAAAGGTCACTGTGAGTAATAAATTGAATACAACGTGTACATGCATGATTTAAGCTCAACACAAGCATTCAATGGACTCCAGTGTGTACATGCATGAGTAAAGCTCAATATGAGCATTTAATGGACTCCAGTGTGTACATGCATGAGTAAAGCTCAATATGAACATTCAATGGACTCCAGTGTGTACATGCATGAGTAAAGCTCAATATGAGCATTCAATGGACTCCAGTGTGTACATGCATGTGAAAAGCTCACAGTGGGCATTCAATGGACTCCAGTGTGTACATGCATGTGAAAAGCTCACAGTGGGCATTAAATGGACCTGCAGCGTGCTCAATACATGATAAAAGCCTATTTTGAGTATTTATGGATCATGCCAGCTAAACTGCTCACTGTGATCAACGTTTAATATACTCAAGTGTGTTCATGCATGTTTAAAGGCCATTATTAACATTGTGTTCATATATGTATAATAAAGGCTCATCAAAGACATGCAGGGTATTAAAATCTCATCATGCCAGCAAAACTTTATTCATTGCAAGAAACATAATGAGCACATGTACTTTAATTTAATGCATGATGCAGTCTAACTCATAAAGTAAGAAGAGAAATGTATTTTTGATGCAACAAATATATTTAATCAAAAGTTTGTCTAAACTTTGAAGGAAAGATGAATTCAGCAGTCATTGAATGGGGGATTGAGTTACACTGGATGTCAAACACCGAGATGGAATTTGTTATTTACGGGTATGGTGTTATGGTAAAGTCATTATATAACTACATTTAATGGCTTCTTTTTGTTAAAATATTTTGTGGTACAGCATTTGACAGGGTAAACTTCAAACTGTATTTTTTTCAAAAATTAATTTACTTAAATGTAACAAAACAGATTATAAAGAATATAACATTTAGAACAAAAAGGTACATCATCACATATTTACATGTACAAGAAAATCTGATCTTAAAAACATACATTATAAACAATGTACTGGTACACTTTGAAAATATTATTACAAAATTTAAGTCTAAGTGATAAGAACAAGTTGTAGAAATTCCTTTAATAAACATCTTTATGTTGTAATTATGTATTAAGAACAGAGAAGGAAATATTAAGGATGTGCATTTCCAGCTAGGTTGCGATCCTATCCATGATTCAGACCCAACAATTCATGAACTGAACAACAAATCATCTAAATGTTCTTCATTTTGTATTAACACTAAAATAAACTAGAGGATGCTTTTGTAAAAAAGCGCATGTCTCCCCCACTGCACTGTGACCTTGACCTTTGACCTACTGACCCCAAAAACAATAGGGATCATCTGCTCTATAACACCAATCATCCTATGAAGTTTGAGGGCTGTAGGTCAAAAGGAACTCTAGTTATCATCCGGAAACGAGAAATTGACCAACGGTCACTGTGACCTTGACCTTTGACCTACTGACCCAAAAACAATAGGGATCATCTGCTCTATAAGACCAATCATCCTATGAAGTTTGAGGGCTGTAGGTCAAAAGGAACTCTAGTTATCATCCGGAAACAAGAAATTGATCAACGGTCACTGTGACCTTGACCTTTGAACTACTGACCCCAAAACAATAGGGATCATCTGCTCAATAAGCCCAATCATCCTATGAAGTTTGAGGTCTGTAGGTCTAAAGGAACTCTAGTTATCATCCGGAAACGAGAAATTGACCAACGGTCAGTGTGACCTTGACCTTTGACCTACTGACCCCAAAAACAATAGGGATCATCAGCTCTAAAAGACCAATCATCCTATGAAGTTTGAGGGCTGTAGGTCAAAAGGAACTCTAGTTATCATCCGGAAACGAGAAATTGACCAACGGTCACTGTGACCTTGACCTTTGACCTACTGACCCCAAAAACAATAGGGATCATCTGCTCTATAAGACCAATCATCCTATGAAGTTTGAGGGCTGTAGGTCAAAAGGAACTCTAGTTATCATCCGGAAACGAGAAATTGACCAACGGTCACTGTGACCTTGACCTTTGACCTACTGACCCCAAAAACAATAGGGATCATCAGCTCTATAAGACCAATCATCCTATGAAGTTTGAGGGCTGTAGGTCAAAAGGAACTCTAGTTATCGTCCGGAAACGAAGAATGGACGGACGGACTGACGGACTGACGGACGGACGGACGGACTGACGGACGGACGGACAGGGCAAAAACGATATGTCTCCCCCCGAGGTGGGGGAGACATAATTACAATGTTGTTTGAATTATTATACATGAAAATTAAAAAATGCATATCAAGAGTAACTTTTACATATAGTTTCAAGTTTAACAAGAGCCACCGCCGGGCGGGGGCAACGCTCGACTTTTTACTTTTTCTAAACGCAAACATAGAAAGGTTTGAACATATCTTAACGTTTCCTTTTTATAAATTTAGTTGGTCTGTCTTGTCACATTAGTTTTGTTTATATATTTTGTATATATATATGAATAGAAACATTACGCAATTTCTAAAAATAGCAACATTACGCAATTTCTAAAAATAGCAACATGATGCAATTTCTAAAAATAGAAACAATGACGCAATTTCTATAAATAGCAACAATGACGCAATTTCTAAAAATAGAAACAATGACGCAATTTCTAAAAATAGCAACAATGACGCAATTTCTAAAAATAGCAACAATGACGCAATTTCTAAAAATAGAAACAATGACGCAATTTCTAAAAATAGAAACTATGACGCAATTTCTAAAAATAGCAACAATGACGCAATTTCTAAAAATAGCAACAATGACGCAATTTCTAAAAATAGAAACAATGACGCAATTTCAATAAATAGCACCAATGACGCAATTTCTATAAATAGCAACAATGAGGCAATTCCTAAAAATAGAAACAATGACGCAATTTCTAAAAATAGAAACAATGATGCAATTTCTAAAAATAGAAACTATGACGCAATTTCTAAAAATAGCAACAATGACGCAATTTCTAAAAATAGCAACAATGACGCAATTTCTAAAAATAGAAACAATGACGCAATTTCAATAAATAGCACCAATGACGCAATTTCTATAAATAGCAACAATGAGGCAATTCCTAAAAATAGAAACAATGACGCAATTTCTAAAAATAGAAACAATGACGCAAATTCTATAAATAGCAACAATGACGCAATTTCTAAAAATAGCAACAATGACGCAATTTCTAAAAATAGCAACAATGACGCAATTTCTAAAAATAGCAACAATGACGCAATTTCTAAAAATAAAAACAATGACGCAATTCTATAAATAGAAACAATGACGCAATTCTTGTTGTTGTTGTTGTAAATATATATATATACACACACACACCAATAAATATATAATTATGGTCATTTAATGCACAAATCTGAGAAAATTCAGTAATTTAACCTTCAAGGTCAAGGTCATTAAAGAGCCCAAGCAAATTTGGGTTTGATAAACAACGAGGTCTGGTCCCTTAGAATGTTCTGTTATAATATGAAGTTGATCCCTTCAATAATAATAGCTAAAAGTTACAGTCAGTTACCGCCAAAACAATGAAAATTTCAATAATTTGACCTTCAAAGACAATGTCATTAATGAGTGAAGGTCAAGGTCTTTCGGTATATTTTTAACAGTTATCTTTGAAGATTATTATGTTCAAGTTTCAAGACAATCCATTCAAAAATAACAAAGTTACAGCCAATAATAGCCAAAAAAATGAAAATTTCAATAATTTGACCTTCAAAGTCAAGGTCATTTATGAGTGAAGGTCAAGGTCTGGCTGGTTATTTTTAAGGGATATCCTTGAAGATTATTATGTTCAAGTTTGAAGACAATCCATTCAAAAATAACAAAGTTACAGCCAATAATAGCCAAAAAAATGAAAATTTCAATAATTTGACCTTCAAAGTCAAGGTCATTTATGAGTGAAGGTCAAGGTCTGGCTGGTTATTTTTAAGGGATATCCTTGAAGATTATTATGTTCAAGTTTGAAGACAATCCATTCAAAAATAACAAAGTTACAGCCAATAACAGCATGAACAAGCAAAAATTGGACTTTTAACCTTGAAGGTCAAGGTCATTTATGGATGAAGGTCAAGGTTAGTGTGGTCTACTGAAAGGTCTTGTCCCAAGGGTTGTTGTGGCCAAGTATGAAGACAATACACCAAGAAATAAAAAAGTTATGATCCAGGTACAAGTTTGCGGACGGGAACGGCAACGGCAACCTGACTATAACAATACCTCTACTATAACAATACCTCTACTTTTTTTTTCAAAAAAAAAAAAGTCGAGCTAAAAACTGAAAAAAGATGTTTAATAAAAACATTTTATTTTTAACTCTTTCACATAAATTTTGCATATAAATTTATTTACATATTCTGTATAAAACTGAGCACAGGATAAATGCATGTGAAATGTTAACATGACAAAGTTAAACAGTAAAACAAAAGTTTTTTTTAAGAGGTTTTACATATTAATTGAAAAGTTACTGGTACCAAGACTTTTAATTAATATTATATGTGAATGGCCATTCAGCCATCTTAGGACTTTTGGATAACTGAACCATATTGTCAAGGTCTGGATCGTGAATATCTGAGTGTCCCAGTAATTGTTATACAGCACTAGAAAATATTGTCTAATAGTTTGTATGAATTAATACTAATTACTCTAGTACCTGTTGATTATTTGTTGAAAGTATTACAAAACGACCAAGGAATGTGACCTATAGACGTTCTGTCATAAATTTATCAAAATCATTTTAATATGAAATAAGCCATGTTAAGCCCTCAGTTCTGATAACAAATGGCTACTAAGACAAAATTGAATGTTCGCTGAATGATATTCTTTTATTTATCACTGACAGATAACCCAGTGTGAAGAGAGTAACTGAAACAAACTGATATAATCTTGTTCCCCTAATCGAAAGTATGTCTATAAGCTTATACATTTTTGTAGCTTCCTACACAATCAAACTAAAATAAATTCTGTATAAACCAATCTAAATATGAACCAAATTTTCCAAAACCATGTCTTTTTTTTGGGGTTGGGTTTTATGTCACATATAGGTCATATGGTGACATTCCAGCTCTACTGGTGGAGGAAGAACTAAGGTGCCCTTCCATGCATTATTTTAGGCACAAACAGGTACTAGAGTAGAACCACTGATGTTCAGTTAGCTAAATGTAGCTGGATAACTTCCTCATGATAGAATCCTAAGTCCCTGTCAGGATTAGAACCAACAGCCATGAGAGACAAGTAGTTTGAGGTCAACAACCATAACCATTCAGCCACGGACTCCTTTGACCATGAAGCGCAACCTTGACCTTAAAAGGTACTGATGTGGGCCTTGCAAATTCAGATACATCCGACAGAATTTGACCTTTGAACTGAAGTATGACCATGATCTTGATGGTGCGGACATGCATCTTGCATGCAACAAATTGTGATAAGACCTGCCAAAAGACTCCAGTCGTAATTAAGACTACACATGTAGTATAATTATGACAAATCACTAAGTTCAATCACATGCTGTTAATAAATTTAAGGTATATTAATTAAATTAATAAATCAAGGTATAATATGAAATCTTCCTTATATGATATTTGAGAAGGAACAGGGAAGCAAATAGACTGCAGTCGTGCCAGTCAAGGAAGAAATCCACAATCAAAATATATCATTTCAGTATAAAATCAAATGTTATCATCACATGACTTTTAATTGCTTACTGATAATTAATAAATTAGCCTATGATAAAAGGGAAAGTCTGACAAGATAAAAGGGAAAGTCTGATAAGATAAAAGGGAAAGGTTTTTTTTTTAAGATAAAAGGAGAGTCATGCCCTGAACCTGCTGACTTTGTAACATAGATTGTCCTGCTTTATATTTAGAACAGTCCATTCAAAGTTTGTAAGCTTTGGGGGAAGATTTTTAAGACTGAATTTTCAAATTCTATTTTTAGCTCTGATGATTTACTTGATACATATCAAAATGGAACCTGTTTATATAACTTTTGTAGAAGGTCACTCATAAGGTGAATTCTCCGGCTTGCAAAATCTTATCTGCATGATCAAGAAAAAGTAAGAAAAGTAAATAATAAAAAATACTTTTTGATGATAATTTTGTTTAATTGAAGCATCAGATAAGGAATACCCATTCATTAGAAAATGAGAATTGTCCCAAACAAATGAATTGATAGATCTGTACTCTGACCTTTCATTTGAATAACAATAGAATTAACCACAAATATTGAATTAATTATGCTCTTTTGTTTACAAATAGAATGTGGTGAAATTCTTATTGTAAGCCATTGTATTTAATATAATAATCTGAATTAGACATATCAGGGACTCAGGGTCATGTTAGAATCTATACATGTACATTGAATGTTGGGAGAACATCATTTTTGCCCTTCCACAAAACTATATTCATCCAAATTTTGAAGCAAAGGTAACAATACTCAATCTAGGGCACATAAAATTTGTAAACACTTGTAATTCTTACTTAACTGTCAGGACACTGAGACTAGAACCCAATTGAATGAAATTGTTGCAAGATTATACAATCCCCCAAAAAATTTCTTGTACATATAAACAATTTTAATTCTACTTATACAGATGAAAAAAGTCTGAAATGAAATGCATTAAAATTTATCATATTTTACTTAGCACCTTAAGACATACAACAAACATTTACTATACATAAACATAAATGTTTATTTAAAATATTTACACAATTGAAAAGAAGAAAATATTTCAACCACTTCATTCATAAATAAAACAGCACCCCTGCATAGATATTTACTGAAATCATTCTGTCCATGAGACAGATTTTGAAAATTGAGTATGTTACAAAAATGTACCTACATACATGTATACAATGTAGAACAATGTACATTAAACACATCAGTGCTGTAGAGGATTGTATCTGGCTTGATCTACAAGTGACTTCCTCATATGTTGGATCAATTCAGATACAATATGTTTTTTTCTTTGGCATGCCTTAGTATTAAAATAGTTTCTTTAATATTTACCTACCTGAATATAGATGAGTCTAGCATTAATTTTGGAATTTTTTATTTATTTAGTACTTAAAAGTTTCAAGAAGGATTTATGCTCCAATTTCAAACTGATAAAATCATATAAACAAGTCATCACAGTACATAGACCAGTGTTTTTTTACCATATATAACATAGGCCAATAAAAGCCCTCTTTCCAATCAAAACTTTCTTTAAAATCATACATTTTTCTAAAAAAAATTCACTTACAATGCACATGTACACCCGTTTTTTTCTTTCTTCCCAAATAAGCAATTTTAAGATAATTTCCCCCAAAATCAAAAGGCTAAGGCCAGAGAGACAGAGGTAAGATTATATGGATGGTGCAGTCTATTTAGGTGGCAAAATACTCAAAAAGTTGTTATGTCTTTACTCTCCAACTTTAAAAGCAAATAATGATTGTCCATACTTAACATAATACCATACCCAGACTATGGTATAATTTTCAGTTTTGAAGATCGAAGGAGTAAGTGTTTCTGGGCGGAGCTATAGGTTAAAACAGATACACCATTGGTGCGTGGACAATTTCTGGGTTTGCGTAAATTATACCATAATCACATGACCTTTCTTATGCAACCTCACTCGACTTCGTCTCGTGAGGTCAAGGCATAAGAAAGGTCACGTGATTATGGTATAATTTACGCAAACCCAGAAATCGTCAACGCAGCAATGGTATATCTATTACATATTCTACCTTCATACTGTATGTTTTCATGATCACTGTCATTTTATATATACTGTATTCACTTTGACACAAACTATCTACATTTTTTTCAAACAATATATTTTATAAGAATATCCAAATGATACATTGCTATTGTTTTTATCAATATTTGAAATATTTTTGTTGCAAATTCTGCCCTGGCATTGTAGACCAATCCACTGTAACCAAAGGACAGTTATTCTATCCTAGAAATACATGTAAAATAATCGGGTACAAACCTGCCAATATTCTCTCCTACGATGTACTTGTCTGTTAGAGGGTCGGAGATGATGCTTGTACTTGGTGTATATACAGCACTGTCATTTGTAGATTTGATTGCATTGTGGTAATGAGGCAGGTGAGGTCCGTTCTTTATTGACATTATCCCTTATTTTATATCCTAGTTATATTTTTCACATTAAATTCTTCACCATTCTTTTATCTGAATAAAAAAAGAGATTTATTTTTTCAACCTTAAAATTATTATGAACTTAATCAACAAACCCAAAAATACATTTTATAATAATGTTGGATATTAAAGACAGACTCAATAAACAATGAAAAACAAGTTTAGTAAAAGCACAACCATGTAATAACATTAGTTTAGTTCAATAAAGCAGTCACAAATGGAAATGAGGTTGTCTGAAATGCAAAATTTGAAAAATCAACAGTGGCATATGACTCTAGATAACCAACTAGAGATTCTTTGCTAGAACATGTAATAGATTCTAGATTTCTACTATGTAGAAGTACATGTACAAAATGTAGGTCATTGTGTCACATGTGGTCTCATTCAAGGTTAAACTTTGATATCCCTTCAACCCTTAACCAATCTATCTCTGAGAACTGCCAACCACTCTCATGAGAGAGGCATGGAATAAGTGTGGGTCGGATTATTAGTAAAACTTCTAAAAGGTGAAAGAAAAGTAAGTGCAAATATTGTTAAATTGCCAAGAAAGGCGATACTGGAAAAGAATTCTAGTTATGGTTAAAATGTTAATAGTGAGGATAAAATAGTTAAAAACACTGGAAGCAAGACTAATACTGGCAACCCTACTACTGCCTGTTTGAACTGACTTACATGTATATTGAGAGGGGTGAACATGTTGCTAAGGAATTATTCCATAATACATTATGCTATGTGAAAGAAAAAATACTTATAGTTATAGTAGTGGGAGGAAACCTGTATTTGACATATGGATACATGTATTTAAGGGGTGCATATTATGTCTGTTTAACCTTGTGGGGCTTAGACTTAAGGTGGGAGAATAATTGCAACTAGGTTGGAACTGTCCATTTGGAGTTTTAATAGTAATACAGGATTTTGATATCAAATAGAAAAAATTGTGTTACCAACATTCTTAATGTAGAAACTGGTCAGATTCATTAATGTGCAGTTTGGCTCTATACAGCATTACAGGTGATATTAAAAGGCGAGTCAATTAGGAGAAGTTGACAGTAAGGTGAATTACTTAGTCCTTCATTGAAAGATTTCTCATCTTATTTTCATAGTTTTAAGTTTATAGGAAAATGCAAATTAAAGAGGATTTGACCAATGTGAAAAATAGCTTCAATTTGCAGTTTATGTATAAACTTTTGGACTAATAGTAACAAAGATTGGTTCTGAATCTGAATTCACTTTGTTCACAGTCAGAATCTGGCTTTGAAAGAAATATTGCCTATAATATGTAACAAGGAAGTGGACATAAAATAACATATGCATTTTCGACTTTCATATAATTCTGAAAAGTGCCATACAACTAGACAATACAGTGTGTCCTGGCTAGCCGTACATGACATGGTATGGCTAAATTTTTTAACTAAGGCCCATCGCTACACCCCTATTTCATAATCATATCATTAATTAATGCTGCATATTTCAACATTTTTAATTTTCCAATGTTTTGTTAAAGTCTATAAATAATCTTTACTAATCTCTGTAGCAAAAAATTTCCTGAACATTAGACATGATTTAAAATCCCAATGAATGTGAAATAAACAGCGTGTATTCTACCATTAATTTCTTGAAAATATTATCCCTAGAACAAAACTTAAAAAAATGAATTTCCTTTTAACAAAATATTCAACCTAAAAGCTACCGATAAAGCAATTATAATCCCTCTCTTGTTTAAAATAATTCCATTTTTTCCGATATACTACCGCAAAATACATGCCAATCTTGATTGCTAATTCGACCGCCAACTTTTAGATGACGAAATTTCTAACGGAAATTTATCAAAAACAATAATTCCAGCATGACCCCTTGTTGTTGGAAATAGATTAATTGGTCCGTTAAAAAATTTGGAATCAATTTTGTAGAATAGTTTCTTTCCAGTTTTGGGGGGGCGGGAGCGAAATAGTGGCATGATATTTTTGTATTTAATTGATAAAAATCCAAATTCTCCGCAAGTTTTTGGTTAATTGGATAGATAAACATTGAAAGAACAAAAAAATTTTGAATAAAGTCTTGTAAGGCGTCAACTCACCTCATTTTTAATTTTTTCAAAATGCTACGCGTTTTTGACCAATAACTATTAGACGTCAGGCTTGACCAACATAAAACTATAACAAGCCTGTAACGTCTAATCTATTGGACTAGACATGGTATGGCTAAAACTTTTGGCTAACCATACAGGCCCATGTGGCTAGCCACCTCTATGTAACAATACACAATATCCAGGCTTAATGTAAAATAAGACCTGGCCTATCTTACAACATAATAAAAATATAATAAATTTATGACTCAACTCAAAGAGTAAAATTAGAATTAAGACCAATCCTATCAAATTATATTTTTCATTTGTTTGGGTTTACCTAATCTTTCTTTATTCCATAATTTCCTGTCAAACCCATTACATGATCATACACATCCAATTACAGTGAAATAATCAGTTCTTGAAATTCTAACCATTCAAAAGGCCTTTTCTATGGTAAATATGTAATCCATACCCCACCCACCCATCTTCCGTGTTAAAACTTATAAACAAAAAGAATTGCCTTCTTTCGCATAATATTTCACCACGAGCAATAAAAAGCTACCCGTATATAAAGCAATTACTCAATTTACTTCCAGATCTCTTGTTTAAAATATGTCATATGTTTTTCCGATTTCTTACCTGCAAAATTTTACTTCCAATTTATTTTATATCGACCGTCCATTTTAGTGTACGAAATTGTTCGAACGAATTTCTAAAAATACAATATCCACGCAGTGATCTCCCCTTGCTTGTTGGACAATTTAGAATTTGTCAAAATTGGCACACCGCAATTTAAATAAATTTAGTAGTATATACAGACTTTTTACGAATAGTTTTTGGCCCCCATAGTTTTTCGGGGGGGGGGGGGGCTGAGATAGGGGCCATGAGTCCATTTTTGTATCTTATGACATAAAAACCAAATCTCCCCCACTTCATCTGGATCCGCGCATTCCAATCTACGGATAGTAACATTTTCTAAAAAATAAAAAAAAATGTATTAAATAATGTTCAGTTTCTACTGTACGCGTGCAACCCCTCCCGCCTTTCTCGAGTTATTCCCTGAACTACTTATATTAGTCACCAAGTTCTCGGCTCGTGTACAGCGCATGGTTTCTTAATTTGACCATTTAACTAAATTATGGCATTTTGGTTCTTTTTTTCCCCCAAATATGCATGTATTCAAAATTACTTTGGGCACGGATTTATATTAATTCGTGCTTTCGGGAATGTAATGTATTACACTGCATTAAAATTCATTTTGGCCGCCAGGAACATACAAATGTACATGTATATGTAGCTGAGTCTTTGGAATGTTTGCCGTCATGATCTCTTTATCTCTTGTAATAATTACAGTAAACTTTTATTAAGTAATTTGATAAATACGCGGTTTTATTCCGATATTAAACTGTCTTATTATATGTTGTACAACAATGTTTCAAATTGCTTTGTTGTCGAAGATATGAGACCTGCATAACATGTCTGAAACGTTTGTAATTGCCACAATAACATCTGCTTTTTCCATTTTGTTGGTGAGACCTGTATCGCCCTTCGTTTTTAAACCAATAAAACCCACAACATAATATTTTGGAATTGAAATTAATCACAAGTATTAAACAGCAAAAAAGAGATAAGTTATCCGTCTGAAGGTTTAACGGGACTCCAGGACATGACAGTACCCTAGAATTTTGTACCATTTGATGGAGGTCTGAACCAGTAACTTTTGTGCAAATTTTCAGATCATTCTCTCACCATGTTTTTCCAGAATAATTATTTTAACCCAAAAATGAAAAGCGTTTCACTGTTTTTCACACATTCGCGCTTAGAATGGCACTTATACTTACGATTTAGTATATTTTTTATTACCATTTGCAGATATTTCCATATGGTAAGTGCTTCACTTGATCTATGTAAAAAGAATTATTATGTCTGTCTGTCAATACGTGTGTGTGTTTCTCTCTCAGTTTTTTTGTCAATATGGTCGCTATACCAGCAGGACTGCACATCACGATTGTTTCGAGTGACGGAATACTTTATCAAGCCAGCGCTCCCATTTGTAGTTGTAACACCACATTATAATCAATATCACTTGGAACTATTTTATTTAGATTTAAACTGCATCACTTGTACACACATCTGATACAGATTTTTTTTACTATCTTAAATAACCAGTAAAAACTTTTCATAAAATCTATAGTGCGTGCATATGTGCGCATGTCATCTTCAAGAAAACTTCCCTTTCTGTTTGGTTGAGTAAGAATAAAACGACTTAAATGAGACAAAAAGAAATATTTATTTTTTGATTACACATTCTGTTTACAAATCATATCTTTTTCCAAACAAATCATTATCGTTGTTCAAACATTGGTAAAACTTTTTTTTTCAAAATCACGAACTTGTATAATTTCTTCGTCAACATGTTTTGGTATAGATCTAAGAAATGACTAGAAATACATATAAAATCATGACATATTGTGTTAAAAAGTGTTATAAAGTAATGCATCAAAATCAAAATCTTGAGCACAAAATTCTATACTTAAAAATATTTACAAAAATTGACTGATGAGCCATAGAATATATAGAGGATATTGAATGAGTGTAAGTTCAATACTGAATTTATTGCACGAGTTGAATAAAATTATATTATGCGAGCCTCTGGCGAGCATAATATTATTTTATTCAACGAGTGCAATAAATTCAGTAATGAACTTACACGAATTTAATATTCTATTTATCACATACCCAAAATAAAGACCGTTTAAAGTAAAATAAGAGTCATTTTTCATTGACGCGCCTAAAGTATAACGCTAACATTTAGCGCGTCTTTACTCTATGTTTGTTAATGCTAATGACGTCACGTCAAAATATATGCACGGCCGTGCAATACCATATTTACGGAGTCGCAAAATCGGCACTGGTGTGTGATAAGATGATGTATTCACCGGTTAATGTCATAGTGATATGAGATTGTAGCTATTTTTAGATCATATAATAATATAGTTAAGTGTTTGATCTAGACGTACGTACGGTATTATCACTTAAGATAGAGGTAATCACTCTGGGATTAAAAAAAAAAACATATTCAACATCAATATGTCATAAATATAGCTTTTCACGAAAAATAAACTAAAGAAAAGTGAATTGTCATGGTTGGAATAAAAAGACACGAGTTTGAATGAAAAGCATGAAAAATAAACAACAACAAATATTATGTCATGAATAGTATATGTAATATTATTATATGACCTAAATGAGTTGTGAGTGACTTACATATAACAAGTCCAAGGTCGGGGTTATTAGGAAACTCTCTAAGCTCAAGTTCAAATCTCAGGTTTTTGATTGGTTAGAAACTGCCACAGAATTGTGAAAGAACTGGGGAAACAAATTTTATAACATTAAAGGCCAAGGTCTAAGATTATAAAGAAATTATCCAAACTCAAACTCAGAACTAAGGTATATGATTGGTCAAAACTGGCACGGCACGCGCCGTTACATTGAAAATCATGAGACTCAGAAAGTTTTATAACCTCGAGGAATGGACTGTGTTATAAATCAAGTCTATGGCAAGTTTTACATTATCTCCAGGACTATTTTTTTAAAGTTGATGTACATGTATATGAAATGACAGCAAATACAACATAATAGAAATACAACATTTTCTGATATTGTAGAGCTAGAAATTGCTGAAAAAACACAGCAAACTCCACCAAGATAGGCCATTTTTACATGTAAAATAATAAATTACATTGAAAATTCCAATACAATCCTCGGTAGTCCTGGCTATTTACCGTATATACGGAATATGTACTCGTACCGTGGGTTCCGACGATTTTCTTCAATCCCAATAATTACTCTTAAAAAGCAACAACAAAAAGAAACAAACAAGAACTGTCGGTAGGACTGCGTGCTCGACTATTCTCAGTGTTTGACAGTAAAACAAGAGCCTGTATGATGTAAACTTTTCCAACTTCAAACGGGTCATAAATCTGTCAAAAACCATGTCGATCAGAGCTGTGGAGACACTGGCCTCCTTATGCTCTGAAGTTTCAACCCATTCTCTTTTTGTAGTTTTGGTGACGCAAAAAAAAACTTAACAAAAGTGTGACTAGGAGGCTGACTCTTTAGTGAGTACAATACCTATTCTTCGAAAAGTCGAACTAAAAATTGAGCCGCGTCATGACAAAACCAACATAATGAGTTTGCGACCAGCATGGATCCAGACCAGCCTGCGCATCCGCGCAGTCTGATCAGGATCCATGCTGTTCGCTATCAGTTTCTCTACTTGTTATAGGGTTTGTAAGCGAACAGCATGGATCCTGATCAGACTGCGCGGATGTGCAGGCTGGTCTGGATCCATGCTGGTTGCAAACCCATTACGTTGGTTTTGTCATGACGCGGCACAATTGAACTCCACATACAATGTACATCAAATATATGTTTGGTAAAACAGAGTTTTTCTGACGTTTAAATAATAGAAACAACTTGCACAGACAATCAAACGATATGTACAATAATCAAACACATGTATAAACTGACAGACATTATGAAGACAAAATATGAGACATAATAAGAATGTTTGTAAAAAAAAACTCACAACTTTAAGTTTTGTTTATATCAAAAATCTTAAACTCCGCAGCAAATTATTTTAGACGCAAGCATTTTCATATTAAGATGTAATGCTAGAAATCTGGCAAAGGAAAAGAAAATAACACTTCCACATGATTATAGTGTCATATGTTCAGGTGGGAAAAAATTCTACCCTACATACAAAAAGATTGATTAAGGATAAAAAATGTTTCAATACAATACTGTTCTACATATAAATTAATATCTTTGAATTTAGCGGAAAACGTTTCTACATACATTATCTTTGATTCTAAAATTATCAAAAATTTATATAGTATCTATGATTCTGGATAAAAAACACGTTTTTACACAATATCATTCTACATTCAATACCTTTAATTCTCAATGGATTCCCGGTGTAAAAATATTTTGCTGGCAATACAATTGGTTCGGGCGGATGAATAAAATTACATGAAGTACATGTGCATTCAAAATCGTGCAATCGAATTTACCTGCAATATCATTGATTTAGCCGGGCAAAAAAGTCAGCATACAAAATCATTTATTCTGGCAGAAAAAAAGGCAAATTTACATATAATATTTACAGCATTGATTCGGTCGGGAAAATGAGTCTACATAAAAAATAATTTATACAGACGGAAGAAAATCAAGTTAGCATACGATATCAATCATTCGGGCGGGAAAAATGAGTCTACATTCAAAATCATTTGCATTTATTTAGTCTCTTTTCAGGCCGAGGGAAATCGAATCTGCGTATAATATCATTGATTTAGGTGCCAAAATCGAGTATACATACAAAATCATTTATTCAGGCGTTATTTTTTCTTTAAAAAATCGACTTTACATACAATTAATACCTTGATGTAGGATAAAAAATGTTTCGGTTTGTTAAATATGGTTCTACATACCAAATTGTGACGCCGACGCCGTCACCGACGCCTGTGTGTGAGTGAGTACATATGAGCTACGTCACGACAAAACCAACATAATGGGTTTGCGACCAGCATGGATCCAGACCAGCCTGCACATCCGCGCAGTCTGATCAGGATCCATGCTGTTCGCTATCAGTTTCTCTACTTGTAATAGGGTGTGTAAGCGAACAGCATGGATCCTAATCAGACTGCGCGGACGCGCAGGCTGGTCTGGATCCATGCTGGTCGCAAACTTAATTATTATGTTGGTTTTGTCATGACGCGGCTCATATAATCTCTTCCTTTTCTTTAAAAATCACTTAAAAATTTGTTATTTAACATGTTTTATCTATAGATTTCATTTCAGTACATCAGTCAAAACCAAGGTATAACTCGCTAATTGTCAGATTTATCACATTCTACAAATACATATCTAATCATCAACAGTTCCTTTGTAAACAGGATTTTGATTGGATGTCACTGGTGTCTTGTAAATTGGATTGTCAGTCTGAAAAACAAAAAAACAACAATAACATAATAATAATTTAGTCAACTTTGGATAATTGTTTACATGAGTGTATTTTGATCTTTAGATCAGCACTATTTATATAAGTTGTGATACACTTTATTTCAGGGCTGCGTTTCATAGAAAATCTCATGTCTGAAATCAGTCTTAAGACCAACCCTGAGATTATTTTCCGTTTCAAAGTAAATGCCCTTACTTATGACGTCTTTTAATTTCTGAATAGCAATGCTGATAGACATTTTCACATTACGAATAATAGGGTCTGTTATTGTATTTCATAACTTTTCTCAGGAGAATGAATTCATAGAGAGTCTACAGTATTTGACTAAAGATAAAATGTTTAATTAAACGGTCTTAAGTTACTCCTAAAGTTGGTTTCATGTCTTAGGCCTTAGAATACACGTAGGACTTTCTATGACACGCAGCCCTGGATTTGCTCTGTTTCATCGCTAACTTCACCTTGCTCCATTTGGGATCCTGTATCTCGTGTTCAAATTTTGCATACTCAATTTTATCGTAGAAAGAGGTGAGAATCTTCCAGATGATCAACAGTAAAAGTCCGACCCCAATGATACCTCCCAGGACAGGCAACGCTATCAGAAGTGGGTCCGGGGGACTCACACAAACTAAAAAATAAATATATAAAACGTATGGTGGCTGAGTTGTGCCATTTCGTGTCCTCGTGTCTTCGCCCCTCCAGAATCGAAGACGAAGACACGGAATGGCAGAAATCAGCCACCATTAAAGCGTCTTACAACATTACAAGATCAACGCATTTTTCAAATGAGATAAATATAAGGAATCAAATTCGACATTTTTCTATTTCAATTCTGCGACTTTAATGAACATATTTATCGAGAAATGTCACAGACGCCAACATACATCGTTTTACGACGATTATAAGACTTTTTCTGGTCATATCTCAATCGGGGGTCGGTTCACCAGATCGACTTTCCTGGATATCTAACCAGTGATTATCAATTTCTCCGCAAGTGACCAACAACTCATCCCATATCATAATTTCTGATACAGCGATGAAAGACAAATAACAAATGACCATAAGACAGTATGAACATCAGTTGTAACGTCATAAACGCTTGTTAAATATGTAGTCTATGAACTTATATTACAAAGCAACGTTGTATGTGGAAATATTGAAACAATTAATCAGTACGAAACAATCAGTTTTAAATAACCAGTATAAAAACAATCAGTATGAAACAATCAGTTTTAAATAATCAGTATAAAAACAATCAGTATGAAACAATCAGTTTTAAATAACCAGTATAAAAACAACCAGTATGAAACAATCAGTTTAAAATAACCAGTATAAAAACAATCAGTATGAAACACAATCACTATGAAATAATCGGTATGAAACAATAAGAAACAATCAGTATGAAACAATCAGTATAAAATAATCAGTATAAAATAATCAGTATAAAACAATCAGTATGAAACAATCAGTATAAAATAATCAGTATGAAACAATCAGTATAAAACAATCAGTATAAAACAATCAGTATAAAATAATCAGTATAAAACAATCAGTATAAAACAATCAGTATGAAACAATCAGTATAAAACAATCAGTATAAAACAATCAGTATGAAACAATCAGTATAAAACAATCAGTATAAAATAATCAGTATAAAACAATCAGTATGAAACAATCAGTATAAAATAATCAGTATGAAACAATCAGTATAAAATAATCAGTATAAAACAATCAGTATAAAACAATCAGTATAAAATAATCAGTATAAAACAATCAGTATAAAATAATCAGTATAAAACAATCAGTATGAAACAATCAGTATGAAACAATCAGTGTAAAACAATCAGTATGAAACAATCAGTATGAAACAATCAGTGTAAAACAATCAGTATGAACTTACGTTTATTTTTGGCAAGATGTAGATGTATTGTATCATTCTCACAGAGTATGAGGTAACTGATCTGACACTTGTCTTTATCAAACATTCCACATGGCTGCACAGCTATAAGAAAACAAGAGGGCCATGATGGCCCTGAGGTCGCTCACCTGTATATAGCCCCCCCCCCCCAATGTTACAGGGCCAATTTAACCCAAGGGCTTTTATTTGCACAAACTTGGTAGACACCCATAAGAAGATGTTTCATGCTAAACATCTAAGCTCTAGCTCATTGGGCTTTTTAAAAGAAGATTTTTTTAAAGTTTTTACTATACACATATAGATAAAAACAATGACACCCCTGGGGCCGGGCCAGTTTTGACCCCAGGGCTTTTATTTGAACAAACTTTGTAGATACTTACTAGAAGATGTTTCATGCTTAATATCTAAACTCTAGCTATTGAAGATTTTAAGTTTTTGCTATACACATATAAAGAAAATCAATGACCCCCGGGGCGGGGCCAATTTTGACCCCAGGTCTTTTATTTAAACAAACTTTGTAGACACTCACTAAAAGATGTTTCATGCTTAATATCTTAACTCTAGCTATTTGGGTTTTTTCAAAGAAGATTTTTTAAGTTTTTGCTATACACATATAAGGAAAATCAATGACCCCCGGGGCGGTGCCAATTTTGACCCCAGGGCTTTTATTTGAACAAACTTTGTAGACACCTATTAGAACATGTTTGATGCTAAATATCTTAGCCATAGCTCTTTGAGTTCTTTAAAAGAAGATTTTTTTAAGTTTTTACTATATGCATATAGGGAAAATCTATGACCCCCCGGGGCGGGGCCAATTTTGACCCCAGGGCTTTTATTTGAACAAACTTGGTAGACACTTATTAGAACATGTTTCATGCTAAATATCTTAGCTCTAACTCTTTTGGTTCTTTAAAAGAAGATTTTTTAAGTTTTTACTATATGCAAATATAGGGAAAATCTATGACCCCCCGGGGCGAGGCCAATTTTGACCCCAGGGCTTTTATTTGAACAAACTTGGTAGACACCTATTAGAACATGTTTGATGCTCAATATCTTAGCCATAGCTCTTTGAGTTCTTTAAAAAGAAGTTTTTTTAAGTTTTTTA
>NW_026865911.1:0-72642 GCF_026571515.1 Ruditapes philippinarum
CGTAAAAACTATCACTTCAATATGCAACTAGAATTTCATCTAATAGGAAAAATCCAGCTAAAAATATTATTTTCAAACCAAGTTATACTGAAAAATTTGTAAGCAAACCAAAGGAAATTAAACCATTAGGCCTTCGTTTAAAAGATGATTTAGATAAACTTAAAATTAATCCAGACAGTATCCTTCAAAATGACGATGAGGATGTTCCACCTTGGACATATAATTCCCCGGAAATAAATATTAACCTTTCAAATATAAAAAAGGCATCAAATTCACCTGAATATTTCAAAGAGAAGTTTCTAGCAATTAAGGAAGAACATGAAGATTTTATACATATTTATACGGACGGTTCAAAAGAAGATTGCAAAGTAGGTGTGGCTGTGTTTGAAAATAATTTTACATCTAGTATGAGGTTACCAGATAATGCATCAATTTTTACTGCTGAAGCAAAAGCTATCGATTTAGCATTGTCATACATAGCACAGCATACCCACGATAAATTTGTGATATTTTCTGACTCGCTTTCTGTTTTAATATCCATTAAAAATAAAAAATCTGACAATATCATGGTAAAGAAACTTCTTTTGCGATTTCATGATATACTAAAAACAAAATATGTTAAATTATATTGGATTCCAAGCCATGTAGGAATACGAGGAAATGAAAAAGTAGATGCTTTAGCTAAACAATCATTAAATTTTCAAAAAACTGACTTATTGTTACCTGCTTGTGATTTTAGACCGGCTATTAATAAACTGGTATCATCTGAATGGAAAGCAAATTGGGACAATGCCGTTTTTAATAAACTTCACGATATAAACCCATCTCTTGATATGTCACCATCTCTATCTCTGTCAAACCGCCGTGATCAAACAGTTCTTCTTCGATGCCGAATTGGACACACTAAAATTACCCACTCTTATCTCCTCACAAATGACAATGCCCCTTTCTGTGTAGGTTGTAATGAAAATTTTAATGTCAAGCATTTTCTTCTTGAATGTCATGATTTTTCACAGGCCCGTAATAGATTTTATTCTGTAAATTCACTCAAAGAACTTTTTAATACAATTCCATCAAAAAACATAATTGATTATTTAAAAGAGATAAACTTGTATTCTAGGATCTAATTGGCTCATTTCTATTGTCAATTACAATGTTTTACATAATATTTTAAGCCTATTATAGCATTCGGCACGATATGGCCAGTTATGTGTTGACGTGCCGTAAAAATCCAAACAAACAAACAAACAAATTTTTATCATCAAGTGAGGATTGTGATTGGAAAAAATTGGTTAAGTAAATTTGCTTTTTCAGTGTCAGAAGTCAATATGGTGCCATTATCATTCAAAATCTTAATTTTACTATTTACTGTTGGTTTAATGAATTGTTTGAGAATTCTCCAGTAATTTGTTGTTTTTAAATTTTCTCCTTTTATTTTTCTGATAATTGTTTAGTATAATCTGTTTTTGCATTTCTAAGTAGGTGAGTTGTTTTGTTTCTTAATGTTTTGTATTTGTTCCAGTGTTCAATATTATTTGATTTTTTAGCTCTGTCATATGCCCTTTTTCTTTTCCGTATATATTTTCTTATTTCATTATGCATCCAAGGAGGGTATGTTTGTCTTATAGTAACTATTTTGTTTGGAATGTGTTTTTTGATAATGTAATCAAGGTTTCAGTAATATTACTAGTTTAAGTATCGATATCGTCACTTTCAAGGGATTCCCAGTTATATGAAGCCGCTTCTCGTCGCATATTATTAAAGTTGCATTGATCATATTTCCAGATAAGTCGTTTAAATGATTTAGCATGTGACTTTTGACAGTTAAGTAAGCAATATACTGGACAATGATATCTTAGTTGTTGTTCAAGAAATGGATCACCTACACCCGAAGCATGGACACTACACGAAGAAGAAACAAGGAAAACGTCAATCAGAGAGGAAGATGATTCTGTGAAATGCGTTTGTTCGTTTATTATTTGTGTCATGTTGTATTGATTTGCTATATCAAGTAGTTTCTTGGATGATGCTGTCTTTAAGATATCTAAGTTGAGATCACCGGTGATTATTATATTCTTAATGCTAGTATCAAAGGCAAGGTCAATTGATCGTTCAATATTGGAGAGAACATATGCAGGAGAATTTGGAGGGCGATAGAAGCTGCCAACAAGAAATTTCGAATGATGAATCGTTAACTCTATCCAAATACAATCAATACCACTAATCTCGAGATCTTGTCTTCTTACGGCTGGAATGCTATTTTTAACGTATACTAAAATGCCACCATGGTTATCAGCAACTCTGTCCTTTCTAAATGGAGTAGAAAAAATTTCAAAAGAGATCGATTCCGAGTCTATATTGCTGTTAAGCCATGTTTCTGTGACAGAAATTATATCAAAATGTTGTAGTTATCCTTGTACGATATCTTTCTTTGAGAAGAAACTCTGGACATTGTAATGGACAATTGATAAGGAGTTATTGAAACTCTCTAAGATTTCGTTTACCGTTGAAGAGGAAGATGTATAACTAAAAGAGTCTGAGCTATTTAGATCGGGACCAGGATTTTTGTGAATATCGCCTGCTCTATATAGAAGAAAATAAACCCAGAGTTTGAAAAAAATAAATAAAAATATCTTCTCGGATATAAGAAAACAAATTAAAACCGAACCTCACCCTGGATATATACATGTTCAGGGACATTATGTAACACCAGGGTGGTAATTATTTCTGGGTGAGGAACTCCATAGATAAAAGTGACACAAGAAGAAGAGAGAAAGGAAGGAAGAAGAGGTACATGATAAATAAATCAGATTGGAAATATATGAAATAGGAAAATGCATGTACATAGTCCTATTGTTAAGTGTGACCACACGACAGTAGCTTGATTGCAATTAATTCTGGATTAGATGACACTTTATTTTAAATTAAATGTGTATGGTATCAGTCATGCCGACATACAATTTTGACAGTTGAAGATGTGAAGGCTATATTACAAAACGTGTAAATAAAAGAATTACACTTCATCGTGTAAATACTATACATTATTATGGTCAACATTAGCCGCATGAGTAGTTTCGAGTGTACACACGTTTTATGAATAAAATTCCATTATATTACTACAGTCGAATTATTATTATCATGGAAAATGTGGTTATTATGTATAAATGTAATAAAATATTGTGATAAGTTGGTCTGATATGCTTGTTTACATTTATAAGAATGATTTAATCAATCAAAAATATATTTCTGTAAGACAATGTAAAAAAGGGAATTTTAATTTGAGGGGATTGAGTGTACAAAAGTGTTTCTTCAGCAGGAATTGAGGAGAAATGTCGGAAGTCAATATGAAATACATTAAGGTATTAATAGTTGATTATTATGACATTATTAACTTTAAAACATGAGAGATCTAACACAAAATAAATATGAAAAATTTTGTTTTATTGTTGTATTTATCGATAAATAGAGTTTTTTTTTAGAACAATCTTTAGATCTAATGCCAGTTTATTATGAATTTTTGTGCTTTCAAGAATGATGTTGAGGTCCTTATGCCACCGATCCGATCTTTTTTCTACATTCAATCTGAAAATATTTTTTGAATTTCTGAGTGTCATGTTTTGTCTTGAGTTTAAAATCTTCAATGTTAAGCTTTGCTGATGGCGAATAATTATTATATTTTATATGTTATATTTTGTATACAAGTGAATTCATTTCATCCAACCAGCAGCCATCTTGAAAGTTACTGAGAGTTGATAACATCATTTTTTACGTTCGCTCATTCACTCGCCTTTTAAACAATTTGACATGATATTTTTCTACAATAACTTCAAATAATAATACTTTCTATATAAAGGAAAGATATACTTGACGGACATTTCTTAGATAAGTGTTTAGTGTTTCCCGAGTAAGACTTTCAAATGTGCATCATTTTAGTTTCGACAATAGTCTTCTGCTTAATATAACTAGGACACAAAAATAATGTATTCTTCGATTAACTCCATTTGTTATAGGAATGACAGAATTTTCAAATTTTTAAATGTTTTGATCAGCTTTGCCGGTACAAGTGAGCGTGAACTTTGAATGTATTTATCACTACCATCTATGAACAGTTTCAATCAAATTCAATATTTTTTTATCCTTGAATATTGTTCAGCAGGACATTATTGTTGACTAATGGGCTTATTAGATTCTTTTTTATACTTTTTTCCGGCTGGCTGGTACCAATTCCTCTTTAAATTTACCTTTGAATGTCATGTCTGTTTATGATGTATAAGAAAAACATATCAAGCATATTTTATTCAATAAATGTTTGTATCTATTTATTATATGATGTTTTGAATCACGTAAATACACATGTATTTGTGTCTGTTCTAAATATAGTAGCAAGCTATAACAACCAATCCCATGATGTTGTACGTTGCCATTTTATAAAACTTATAAAGTACGTGATGATAATGATACAATAATATCAGTTTAGTTCTGTAAAAAATTAATTATATTTGCTTCATGATAAACTACAATCTAATAATTATTCAAACATGATTTCTGTATTGACACATTAAAACAGGTTATTTAGGTGAGTTATATTTACATACTCAAACAGGATATTTATAACTACGTATTTTACTACGTATTTAAACAATATTCATCTTTCATATTCGTTTTATATATTTAGATATACTAAAGTGTGTAATTGTTGTTTAAAAAAAAATAAAGCATGTATTATCCGTGTTGAATAAAAACTATACACGATTAGTACAAATAGAATTTCAAATTGGATTATTGATAAAAATGGGACGGACTGTTGCAGCAGCTTAAAAACGTATAAAAACTAATGTTCAGTTCTGATGAACTATATATATGGTGTTGCTTAAATATCTGAAGTAGTAATCTCAATACAAGAAACATTCCTATGCAACCAGGCAATGAATGTTGTTTTTTGTAATATATTAGACATGTTTCGTAGCATAAAGCATGACATTTTCAATGTTTTATTTAAATTTCAAATTTTGTAGCAATAAACTATTAATCAAGGCTGTACTCATTTCCGTGACTTGATTTATTTGATCTCCTTATTCCAACGTGTAGCATCTCGAGTACTGACGAAATACAAGCACCTAGACAAGTTGACGTCATTTGTGTGCTCCTCTTTTCATACGATTGTACAGTATGTTGATATTTTGTCCCTAAGTGTCGCAAGTGAACAAGAACAGTTTGCGATTGAATAACATGAATATGAGAGGATTGCAGGCACTGTTGAGTGGGTATAGACAGTTGAATAAAAGAGATAATTTCTGTCCCACCGTACCTGGGTGAAAAATGTGCATCAACATTACTACAAAATAAGGTGTCCAGCATAAGAAAAAGGCTGAAAGATAAAAAAAGAATAAAAAATAGAAGTTTACATTACTCAGGCATCTTGCTTCATGTAGATTATTTATCATCTGTTTTGCTTTGATCTTATTTATATTTGTCAGTTAAATGATCTGTATAATCTTACTAATTATATATAAACTACGAATTTCTTTTTAAATGACAATAAGATTTATTTTTCCACTAAAAATGAACAAAAGTCATTTAACACTATTATTATAAACATATTTTATTTAGTAAATTTACAAGAATGTATAATTTTACATCACAATATTAATGTGTTTCCCTTTTAAATATTCAAAAATGGTAATTAGCTTTTACATAAAGTAAATACAGCTTGTACATGTATATAATACACTGTAATAGGTATTGGTGTAAATTTTAAAGAAATTAAATGCAGTTAGCTAAAATTGTGACAGTTTCTGATAAAAAAACATGCAGTGTTTAATGAAGTTGACGCTTAGTTTATTTTGTAATACAGTATATAACTTACCCAAACAAACGACCATTGTCATTTTGATGCTCTTTATCTTAGCCTTTGGAAGTCGGTCTGTAATGATATATGATATTAAGATATCAATCATTTGTCGAGATGTTCTAATTGTAACCTATCTTGACATAAAGTGAACTAATGCATGTTAAACGTTGCAAAATTCAATAAATCTAATTTTTGGTCCATATCCAGTATCTATATTTTATAACTTTAATTTTATATTCTATACCATAATATGTATTCATACCTAATGAACATTTGTTCATCATAAAAAAAATGTGTTGCAATAATTTTCTATAAATATGTTCTATATATGAAAATATATAGTGTATAATTGAAAATATTTATTGTAGTAATGCTGAAAAATGTTTATTCGATAATTTGAATCATGAGATAGAACACTTAGCATATTAAGTCCCGCCTATAAATTAAGCACAAAATTCTGATAAAGCGTTAGCATCCTGATTAAATTACACTAAAGTGTAGTGGAAGTGATCAGTGTTCCTGTAAATATTACTTGTAAATAGTGCAAATGCTTAATCCTCCTTATAATATATATGTATGCCTAAAAATTGAAAAAGATTTTAAAGTATTCAGGACATACGAGGGATGATCAAAATAAACCGGTTTCGGGCTGTCAATTGAATAATTTTCAAATAATCATTTATTGTTACATATCACAATTAATCTGTAAACGGATGCTGTATCTAATATGATAACGCAAATGGCTTGTACGTAACAGCGAATTAAAAAAAACATGGTAACGCACACCCGGTGCAGTGCATAAATTTGAGCATGAAGCGTATATTTTACAATTTGATTTCAAAATACGCTGAAACGTCATGAGCCGTATTTGACGTTGTCAGAAAAAAAATCACTTTATTCAAACCACATTTATCGTTGCAATCACAATTCATATGTCACTTGTAAAAGAAAATAAATCTCGCGTTACAATTATGCCGTCGGAACGTCACGATGTTCGATCAATAAGAAATTGTGTCAGTATTTATTCGAGAAACTGACTATAACATTGAAAGGGATAATGGAAAAAGAAGGTTAATGTATCCATAGCATATTATTTGATTGACATAAGTGATTAAGAAAGGTCGATTGACAAATAGGAAAAAGAAAATTAAGTAAGAGACAGAAAAATAAATTTTCAAGGACGTTGGTGTCGTCAATTGCCAAGGGAGACGTTGAAAAGTAGTAGGCGATTGACTGCGAACATTATAAACAATGTGTCCGACATAGCTGAAGGACTGTGTAATCAACTCTAACTAAGGAATTTAAAATGATAACAGTTATAATAATTCAAAGTCTATTGCCCTATAAATGTCAAGTAAACAATTCTTAACTTATTGGAAAACAAATGATACTTTGTCAGTCATACCTCTGCTTGCATCGGTGTTGATCTCTGATAATTTCACTCTTGAACGCCATTTCATCCAAACTATGATACATATACCCACATAACATACTGTTATACCGATTGTTGGTAAAACATAGACTATTACTGCAACTGTTAAACTATACGGCTTTGAAATAAAATCAAGTGAAAAGCATGTGTAAGTGATTTGTTTTCTGCAGAAAACACTTTGACAAGAAATCGACAAAACATCGTAATAATATTTTATTGTTAATAATCATACTCATATATCCCCTACGCTTGTTTCTTATTTAAAATGTGTAGAATTTTACCTATATCATTCACAATGATACCAATACATTTGTTATATCTTGTGAAATACCTATCATTAGTCAAATCAGATATATGCACATTCATATTCGTTTGTCATTCATATTATATTTGATCTGATATTTTTTTTTAAAAAATCTATCTAACGCTTGTTTTCAATATTGCCAACCGCTGTATTACCTTCCACCAATTATCTGGAAATTTAATTTTACAGCCACCTTTTTGTTCATAAATATCAGCACCATTTGGATTTGCATTTACTCCCTGACTGTAAATTATGAAAAAACTTGAGGCCACTATACTGATAAGCCATGCCCCTCCGACCAAGCACTTGTTCATATACCTATGAATACCTGCGAAGATAGATATATCATATAATTATTTTCTCTAATTAACATTCAATTCGTTTGATAATCATTCGTCTTGAAATGAATGACTAAGGTTACTACAAAGAGTATAGATCTACATGTATTATTATTAGAATGTTTGTTTTGTATAAGATTTTTCAAATTGAATCGAAACGAATGACTGAGTGTATAATTTCAAAAAAAAAATAAATAAAATTATGCGTGAAGCATGTACGAAAACATAAGAGAAAAAAGCTTGTATTTTCCGAAACATTTTTGGTCTGTTTTCATAATAAAAGGGTTTCATCGGTGGGATGAGAAGTTCTCTTAATAAATGACGTTATAGTTTTTTTATTTAGTAATGAAATACAACAACAACATACCTATTCTAAGAACATTCAATGGATACTTAATTGCCAGAAATCTGTCTACACTCATGCTGATCAGAAGATTATTAGATGCAATCACAGTCGTTGTTGACATAAAACGATTAAGTCTACACATAATGTCACCACCATACCATTCTTTATGCATTGCACTAGTTATACCAAGTACAAGAACACTGCATACACCCACGAGGAAATCTGAAATTTAAATTATAACCAACGATGTTAATGTACAAACTAAGCAGACGTAAGACAAGAGTAATTGTAAGCGGGTAATTTTACTGTACATTCATCCATTCGTTACCCAAAGTTTTACTATGGATTAAACTTATCATTCACCTAACGTGAAAATTGTACTTTTGATTGCAGGTTATCTAAGTCACAATATTCAGCTTCATTATCTTGAATGTATTGCTAAGGATATGTATTTAAGATACATCTTGATGTATCAATATTTGGATTTGAACTAACATACTTATATGAAGAACTGAATATTTATGAGATTAACAAAACTTAAATATAAAGAAACAAACACACAGTTTAACTTTTGATAAGAATCTACGGTAAACAAAAGGAAAGTTTTTCTCACCTGCTATTGCTAAATTCAGTACAAAATAGAGGAGGCGACTCTTTTCATGTTTTCTGAACACGAGGGTGTAAATTACAAGTCCATTCAGGCAAACTATGATGATGAACAAAAGTAAACAAATTGTTGCAGCAGCTTCTTCGTATGGCTGAAATATTGAAGGAATCATTCACATATGGTACAGCAAAATGTATCATACAAGAGATCTGCGCAAGTTTGTCGCAATGTTTTCATAAGTCTCAAATGTGTCTGAATAAATGTGGAATGTAAGAACGGCAATTCATATTATAATAAATTAATAATTTATTACTCCAAGATGTAACGAACCATCCGGAAAATAATACAAAACAAAATTTATAAAGTAATTTTTTCCAGTATAGATAGTAAAAAGGAGAGCAATCTGTTTACGAAATAATATCTGCTAATTTTGCTGTACATATTATACACACGTTAATAAAAATGCATTAATTATCTTTAGCAATGACAAGTCGTTAAAAAATGAATCTGATTTAATGAAAATTAGAAACAGAATGATGCACATAATGCATTTTATAAATAATAATAATAATAAAAATGATAATTATAATCCTACAAAATGTTCCCTTTAAATTCCCTTTCGTTTAAACATATTTATTCTCAGAATATGTACATAATAACATTTGAAATATATACACATACAAAATTTGACAATATTCAAAGAAGAGGATTAGAATGAAAGACTAGGTCTTATAGAATTCTTCTCCGTTTAGTTGTTAAATATATCGATGTCGAACTGGTGATCTAAAATTTTCTGAGAAAAATATATATTACCAAATGTATAATAGAAACAAATATATATGGAGTATGAAAGAAGTAGTAATTCAAAAGAGAAAAAGGGGAAGGAGAGTCTCATAATTATTTGTTATGTGTTAAATCGTTAAAGGAATCTTTTAGTTTTTGCTATAAAAGACTGCACGTTAGAGAATATTGTTGAATTATCATCATCTGATAGGCCAGGGTTTCCGAAGAGAAGAATATCGAGATTGATATCAAAAGCTTGAATATTAATAAATAATTCATTTCGGTACAAGTTGTAGCGATAACATTCAAAGAAGAAGTGATAGTTGCTTTCGACTTGACCACATTCACATAAAGGTGAGGGTGATATGTTTCTTAGAAAAAGATGATATTTAAAGAACTGCATTTTGTGCGAAGACGTGTATGGAGAACCTGTAATTTTCTGTTACCAGAATAGTAGTATTTTGGTGTGCGTTTCCTGTTACGTGTTAAGAAGTTCTTGAATAATGAAAGTGTGGTAAGTTCCGAACTTCGGTTGGTAAGTTGTTCCAATCGCGTATAGTAGAGGGAAGAAAGGAGTTGTAGTATAAAGAAGTTCGCGCATATATTCCAGCAGTATTATCAGAGTTACGTAAATTATACCTTGTATTAGTTTGATCAGGAATTAAGGAAGAGAGAAAGTCGGGAGTCAAATTGTTATGCATTTTTATAAAACAAAATTAATCGGTGATTATACCGTCTTTGTTCTAATGTTTCCCAATTAAGTTCTTGAATAAGGCATTCGATAGAAACTAATCTTGTCGCACCTGAAGCAATCCTAGCACATTCATTCTGAATCTTATCTAAGCTTTCGAGTTCATATTGAAAAGCATTTCCCCAAATGACGTCTGCGTATTCAAGAATAGGACGAATGAATGAAGTGTAAATTATCTCAAGAGATTTTCTGTCCAAAGAATATTTCAACTTTCGCATTATATTGACGCGCTTCCAAGCCTTTTCGGTTATATATTCAATGTGTGAATGCCAATTACAGTTATAGAGAGAATAATTCCTAGGTGTTTATGATCGTTAACTTCTGGTATATTTTGATTGAGCATATATAAAGAAGGGTGGTTTTGCGTTATGTTTTCTAGATACAATAAGTGATTCTGTCTTTGATGGGTTGAATGTGACAAGCCAATTATCTGCCCATGTTGTGATTGTCTGTATATCTGTTTGTTAACTGTTGAGCTGCGACTAGTGGATTTTCTATGATAATATAGAGACTTGTATCATCAGCAAAAAGGTTGACAGATGATTGGAGATCTAGAACAATATCATTTATGAAAATAAGAAATAGCAGAGGGCCAAGAATAGAACCTTGTGGTACTCCAGCTGAAAGAGTACCCCAAGATGATTTTGAATTAGATATAACTACACGTTGACGCCTATTAGTGAGATAGTTAGAAAACCATTCGAGGAGGCTGCCGGAAACACCTGCATATTTGAGTTTTGAAAGTATACATGTACCTTTATGCCAGACTTTATCGAACGCTTTACTGATATCAAAGAAAATAACCCGAGCTTCTAGACCATTGTCAAATGCTTTGCACAGTGTATCATAGATAAAAACAAGTTGATTAACAGTAGAGTCGCCAGGAATAAAGCCGGATTGAACAGGAGTAAGAAAGTTGTTAGCTTGGAGATGGTTGAAAAGATGTTTGAATATTAGCCGCTCAAAAACTTTTTCAATTGTATTAAGAAGAGAGATAGGGCGGTAATTATTTGGAAGAGAGGAGTCACCTTTTTTAAAAATTGCAGATACATGAGCTACTTTCCATGTCGATGGTACTTTACGACGAAGAAGTGAGGCATTAAACAAATCACAAAGAGGTTGAGAGAGTTCATGTAAATTCCCTTTAACGGTAACGTCAGCAAAATAATATACTTTGATTGACAGCGAAATTAACTTAAAGATATTTTTATTATGTTCATCTTTTGGTAAAATACCTATAGTATAAATTCATTGGAATCTAATAAATTCGTCCTGAATATGTCTCATATGAATAAGTGAAAGTTTTGGGAAGCTGCATTCTCTATGACTTGCCAACTTATTTTGGTATGTTCTTATAAAAACTGCCAGTTTTTCAATGACACTATGTAATCTTTCTGTGAATACCTGTAGTGTGTATAGGTGAGAAAGGTACATATTTTATCAGCGTGTATTCAAAATATGTTTATTTTATATTTGAAAATAAACTGCACGGTAATTTTCAGGGTTTTTGTACAAATATCAAATTTGAACATTATATATCTTCATTTTGTATATATATCTTAACTATAAAAACTAAGATATATGCACTTGATAGAAATACCAAGAATGTATTAACTTAACTGCAAACTCAGTCATCGTATTCTGAATTCTAATTATCATGATGATAATGTATATACATATACATGAAGTAACAATTACTAAGAATTTATTTCACTACAATGCAAAGTTCACATCGCTCATAAACATTTATTATAAATATTATGATATAAAAATTGTATACACTTGCTACAATTGCTACTCACTTATTAAATCAAACTGCCTTAAACATTCAAAGAGATCAAGAGATGATTGGATATGTCTATGCTATTTTTATGCAAAAATATAGAAGAATGTAAGAGAAGAATGAATTCCTTAATGAACAGCTACAATAGAGCCATTAAAACAAATAAAGTTTTGTTCAAATGTGCTTTTTATATTAAATCTCAAACAAGATCTGAAGATCGTGTGTATCTAGTTTTTATGATTTATACACGACTGTCATGAAAGTTTGTAGACGAGGCTAAACAATATTGATGAGCAGTCAAATTAACATGATAATTTTGCTATTTTTTTCTAAATAAAAAGATAAGAGAGCAGTTATATTCGCAAAACCCCTTTAACCATGGGAATATGATAAACGCGGTTCAAAAAGCACTTTGATTCCATTGTAATATTTTCTCGAATAAATAGTTTTTAAGAATTGTAGTATTAGCGCGAACTCTCTTGTTAACATGACTTAATGAACCGGGTACCATGGCATGTTTGTTTGTTTGTATAGGGTTTTACTCCGATTTTAACATCTGTTTAGGTCATATCTCGGCGGTCAGTCCACCTAACCGGCTTTCCCGGATATCTAACCAGTACTTACCAACTTCTCCGCTAGTGACTGACTACTATCCCACATGATCTACTCTAGATCAGAGGTGAGAGACAAATGGCCATTAGACACGGTGTCCATGATCAATTGTCACGGAGAAATTTTCGCCCAGCCCCGGGATCGAACCAGCGACCTATGGATTTCTAATCCACTGCTCTACCTAATGAGCTAACCGGGCGAGCTATCATGGCATGATGTTTAGTTAACTCATGAAGTCAAATCAACAGTTTGTTAACGACGGTTATATGCATCAAAATTTCGTAAAATTGTGTAGCAAAAATGACCTCAATTTGAAGAACGAAGCAACGTAATGCTATTAAACTTCATTATAACGCTAATATCACATCGACTGAGAATGGCACGTTTATTTTCAAAACTGATTGAACCAAAACTTGTTTAAGCCAACTTCATATTAATAAAGCTACAAAAATACAGATTTTTCAGGAGGCACGCTGTAAACTTCGCTCATAATAAGTGTCCTTAAGCTACACTTGGGAATATGAAAAGACATGAAACATATATCAATGTCCCAAGTTTTATAATATTATGTCGCACAAGTGACAGCTTTTACTACGTTCAGTAATGCCTAGAGCCGTTATGTTTTCTTTTTTTTCTTTTTTGAACTACTGATCCAATTAATTTGATATACTTCCAGCTGGAAATATCAGTGTTCCAGATGTAAAGTGTTCCACAGTGTTTCATTTATATATATATCTACAATTGGTTGTTTGTGTTTGTTTCAAAGTCATACCAGTACGATTATTAAATATAATTATGGTCACACGATAAATTAAGACCTAAGATGCCCCTTTGTCAGGGCACCTAAGTAGAACTACTGATTTCCGTGAGCTAGCAAATTATCATAATCTAAAGTCCCAGGCAGGATTCAAACAAGTGAAATACTAACTTTTCGTGCAATATCGCCAACTGTAAATCTATCATTTTTTCACAATTTCTTTCATTTTTGATATATTTTCGGAACCAGATGCACACTTACACCTTTTTCGTTTGAGTCTAACCATAATTATATTTCTTTTTCCATATCTTAATTGTGAGAGTATTACATGTTATGTTAATGTCAAATATTTCTGCCAATACCTGCTTCAAAAGCAAATCAAGCTAAGAACGAGGTGTTTATATACGGGTCCGTATATCTTCCTTCTTGTCAATACTTTTGCCAACGATTTTAGTAATTTACTCAACGTTTATGTATGAATTCGAATGTCTAATTGTTAAGTAAATCAAACCTACTTATTATTATTATTTATTTATATATTTAAGGCGAGAATGTTTGAAGATAATTTTACTAAAATATTACTTTGAAAACCTTCATAAAAAATCATCTCCTCATAAGTTAGATGAAGGCAATAACATATCTTTAAAATCTGCAGATGGAAATTTTGTCGGATATAGAACTATAAAACATAACCTAATATCAAACCGTTAATGGTGAAAAGCAATTTTTAAGTATTACAAAAATAGTATAGTATACAGTTTCAGTCAACAAGCTTAATTAAATGGAATTACTCCGAATAATTTAATTATGTTATTTAAGATATAATAGCATACGTTTCAGCATATATGTAACAAGTTGTTACTCAATGTTAAAACTATGTAATCAAAATTCACTTCACCACGTGAATACTATTACTTTGACTACCCTGGTTTATTATTTATTTTCACTTCGTATGTTCATACCAATGATAAGAAATCAGATATTAATTAATAAATATATTATATATCCGTATAATAATATTATTTCCGTTTTCTTACCTCAAATGAAGACCTGTCCGTTTGATTTTTACTTTGAACATGATTGTTACCTTCCGTCACATTTACAAGACTATTATTGTCCATGTTAAAGACCTTAACATTAAATGTATACTCCTGAGAACACTTTTAAGAACCTGAAACAAGGTTATTCATAAATTGTGAATTCCAATTTACTATTTTGTTTCTGTAAACGGATCTTAAATTAATCGAAATAAATATTTCTTTAGAATTCTCAAATACCTAGTCATTATAACTTGCAGGAACTTATAAACTTTGATAATATTTTGCTAAGATAGTAAACTTTATGTATTAATAACACAAGTCACAATAATTCCCTATTTCTGTAGGTATAACACAAGTTACAGCAATTCACTATCAAAACAGATTTCATAAAGTGTGTGTAGTGTTTTCACTTCAAGTGTTGTAACAGCACGGCTAATAATAGTATATGTCCTTGAAAAAGTGAATGTTTTAATATTCAATGAAACTCGGTTATAACAAACTAGTTCAGACCATGATAGTTAGTTTGCTATATCCGAGTTAATTATATAAACAATATAAGAAAGTTGTATTATCTTATGAACAACTAATATCTAAAGAACATAAATAACATGAACAGCTTACATGTTCGACGATCCAATATAATTGTATATATAATAATAATATGAAAAATATATAAATATATATATATGTATATATATATATATATAGATAATTGTCATTTATTCTTATTATCATACGTTTATAAACCAACGAAGTCAGAATTATATATTATATATTTAAGTTATTTTTGATTTTTTTTAATGTGACGTAATCACTTTATTACCATAGCGACAAGCTACATTTGTATTTATAACTACTTTTACAGCAGCTGGCGAAATCTATCAATAGTTCTACTTTCTGACCAAAAGGTCGCAAAATTTGACATGCCGTCATTAAAAATCATATTTATTGTTCAATTAATGTTAAAATGTTTACATACTTGCATGCAGTCATGGATAACATTCATTGTAGCATGCATTTGAAACTACTTTTGCAATATTTTGGAGGTGTGGAATCGTGTTAAATTATTCACAAAATATTACAAGCAAAATGAGATCCTTATATTTATAATTTTTTATTTGAATCTTTTCGTTCTTGTTAGACCGTTTACATTTTGAAATTTTGATGTGTGTAATGTAACATAAAGAACCATCAATAATACATACAAGTATAGTGTATGACTCGATTTGCTAAATGTGGGGGTTTTAATAAATAAATAATAATATTGAGATATTTTGAAATTTTCTAAAAAGCAGGTGTAAGATATATAACAAAACCTGATTTTGCTTATAGACGAACAATATTTGATACGTCCGAGTGTTCAATATCTAGTCATAATAATTTTTTCCGGAATTTTTAACAAACTCTCTGGTCCCCTTGCTTTAGCAATGAGTAACATATCACACAAATTAACTTATGTTAAATACGGTCACAAATATTATGTCGTTTACCTTATTACTTGTAATAAATGCAATATGTAATATTTTGGGAAAACTAAGAAAGCAGTTTCAATTCGTATGAATTGTCAATCATTTGATATTTGCAACTTGCAAATCCCTCTCTTCCAAAAATGTTGCCTCAAACCTTAAATTTGAATCATTATAATATCATTGATTTTTCATAACTTGTCCATATATCATTAAAAAGATTGACAGTCTATAAAAAACCTTTCTGGATACAGAAAATTACAAACACAATAACAAGAAGGAATGAGCATACACCGAATGATATATGTTTAAAATAATATTGTATGTATATATTTCAAGTACTACTTCCTTTTCTAATTTACGCTTTTATATAATATATCGCTAAAGGAAATATCACTATTATATAAAAAAAGTACTTATCTCATAAAAAATACTTCTATATTTAAGACTCTTAAAAAGACACATATTTTAATGTATTTTTTCCCGCCATTCTAAAGTTATGTAACTATTATAGACCTTTTCGTTTAAGCGATAAAAGTCAGGGAAGAGTTTCTTCCCTTACCGGATGTGACGTAGATGGGGGATTGTACTATACAGACCGCGTAGAATGTTAGCTTATTGAAAAGTTAAATGCGTAAATACTGATCGTTAAATTTTGATTATAAAATGAAAAAGTTTACTTATGCATACATAAATTCAATATCAAGACAATAAAAAAGTAATGCAAAAACAAAGATTGAGATTAATTCTCGCTACGGGTAAAACAACGGAATTTCAAAGTGGATATATAAATTTATTTGATTTTCTCTAATGCCCGGATAAAAAGCTAGCAACTAGATCTAAATCATATTCTAATATTTAATAAACATCCATTCACACTGAAATTACCCAGTATAAATGTAAATGGTCATTTTCTAGTTTCTTTATTTTCCGGCGTCTTTGTGACACACATGAAAATAAGATTTCCAATGTCTTTTCAAGCTTTAATAGAATAATAGCAGAATGCATTCTGTCAACTCATTCTGATTCTTTTCCATTATGCCATGATATAAAAAAACTTCTAAAGAACCAGTGATGGATATAATTTTATAAATATTGATTAAAGAACGAAAACTATGACTATTATAACTTTAGATTCGCAACAGACGATAATAAGATCATTTTGATATTACAAATCTATTCTTATTAAGACCTTTTCCGAATGACTTATTGCATAAATAAAAAGATGTTCATATCTAAGCGCCACTGGGACATAACATGTTCATATATTGTATATAGCTGTGATATCATAAATCACCATGGTGCATATTTTAGAGTTATAATATTACATCAAATTACGTCACTTTTGTTAGCTGTCAAAATATTTATGGTCCAAATTTAATAATAGATCAGCCTAGAGATTTTATTGGTAATGCCTTAATGACTTGATACTCTAAAATGACAACCAAGTGGCACAGTCAAAAATACGTAAACATATAATTCAGTTAATAACGAATTTCTTTTTACGTGTTTCACAACTTGGTTTTTGTGACTTTTTTATAATTATTTAATAAAATAGAGACAAAACTGAATCCCTAAAGAAAGTCCAACACGGCAAAATTGAAAATGTTCCAGGCTTGGTTTTATTAAGCCTGTTCATGGACGGTACTGGAAAGTGCAAGTTACCGTCCACGCCACCTAGCACCGGCTTAAGCCGTCAAAAGACAATTTTAAAAGCAGGCAACATATCCTAAGGGTGATTAGACAGTATTCAAGTAGGAATACTGGAACCACTCAAGTTGAAAAAGGCCAAAAAGAAGAATCTGAAATATCACATAACATGTAAAATACAACAATTATGTCGTGCTGAGCGATCGTCAAGGATCGAAAATATAACATCTTTGATTAAATGTACGGAGAGACTTTTTACGGCCACCACACGGCACAAATAACAGTGATGTGACCATAAAATAGAGAAAAAAGTATCCCTAAAGAAAGCCCAACACGGCAAAATTGAAAATGTTGCAGACTCGGTTTGATTGAGCCTGTTCATAGACGGTACTGGAAAGTGCAAGATATCATTTTACTAGCTTTTATATATTGGCGTGGTTTACGATGTTTTGAAAGTATCTTTTTTTGCCGACACAAGTAGTATACTGTCAGGTACATTCAAAAGAATTTTTACTCTTTATGTCTGAACATTTTTTTGAAATTATATAGATTTATATTATTATACCCCCGAAAACGAACTTTTTTGGGGGGGGGGTGGGTGAGGGTTTATAGGAGTCACCCGGTGGTCGGTCGGTCGGTTGATCGGTCCAGATGTCCGTTGCATTTTCCTTGTTCGGAGCATAACTTGAAGACTAGTGGTTTGAATTCAATATAACTACATACAATGGTCAAGCACAGTGCATAAGAACCATTACTCTATCTTGACTAATTACAGAGTTATTGCCCTTTGTTACTTTCCTTGTCCGGGGTATAACTTGAAAACTACTGGTTGGAATTCAAAACAACTTCATACAATTGTCAAACACAATAAGGGGAAGTGCAGTGCACAAGCACCATAACTGTATCTAAAGTAATAACAGAGTTATTGCCCTTTGTTACTTTTCCATTGCCTTTTTTGTCCGGATCATAACTTGAAGACTAATGGTTGGAACTCAATATAACTTCATGCAATGGTCAAGCACATTGAGAGAAAGTGCAGTGCACAAGAACCATAACTCCATCATGACTAATTAAAGAGTTATCACCCTTTGTTTCTTTTCGTTGTCCAGAGCATAACTTGAATACTACTGTTTGGAATTCAATACAACTTCATACAGTTGTCAATGACATTAAAAGGAAGTGCAGTGCACAAAAGCCATAACTCCATTTTGACAAAATACAGAGTTACTGCCCTTTGATACTTTCCCTTGTCAGGAGCATTACTTAAAACGTACTGGTTGGAATTGAAAACAACTTCATGCAATGGTCAAGCACAAAAAGAGGAAGTGCTTAAACTGTAGTTTAATACAATAGGATACAACAAATAGAAATGTTACAAACAACTCGCAGGTGCTTAAGCATTTGTTCCAAATACCAAAACAGTTATTCTGAAACACTTAAATAGCTACATGGTGTAACTAGAACTGGTTTCGATACTTTCCCGAACATATATATCCATGTGTTCGCATTTTTGGATAGTATTCATTTTCGGACAAGTGTAAAGACAAAGTGAATTATTCGCGAGAAATATGAATTCGCGTCTTAGAAAACTCGCGAATATTAGCGAAAATTAATTTCTCGCGAATAATAAGTGTTTTACAGTATCCTAAATATTTTATGTTTCAAATCCATAAACAATATTTTACTTTCAATATGGTCATTATAGTTTATTCTATGTACAATTTGTTTGTTTGCCTTTTGTAAAACAGTATGTTTTTGTTTACTGATTAACGTTCTTGGCATTTATCGGTTCCTCGGCTAAACGGTGCGTCGGTTTTTTCTGTAGGACTAAACTGTGTTGGAGAAAGTTAAAAAAATAGATAAAAAAAGAATTCTGAAAAAACCCAAAACACTGGAAAAATTAAAAGTAAAACCGGTTTTATTGAGCTGTTAGGGACGGTATGGAAATAAAATTCCCCAGCCCCCTGCCCCCGGGTTTAAGCAGAATTAAATTTAAATTTTTAAATGGAAAATTTTGTTTTTTGAAACATCCGAGATGTTTCATGGCGGTTTTCTTTGGAAATTCAATGTAATTCCCGTCCTTTCCATAAAACCCCGGGTATGGTCCAAGTAAAAAAAGCGTGTGCCCTAAACGAGAAAAAGGGGGCGGAACTAAAAAAAATAGAATTTTTTAAAAGGGGGATCAGGGGGTTTAAGCCTCGTATACAGAAAGACTCAAAAGAAAAATTTAAAAAGCAGGCAAAAATTCCAAGGGGTGATTAAAATTTCAAAGGAATTTTGGGAACCCCCCAACAAAAAACCCAAAAATTTGAAAAAAAATACCAACAAAAAAAATGGTGGAAACTTTTCAAGGATGAAAATAATTTTGATTAAATGTTGGGGGACTTTTTTACGCCCCCCACACGGCACAAAGGCCATTTAGATCTACATTTTTCAAATCTGTTGGGGCGGGGGAGTAAGCTAGGACATGTTTAACCCATTTCTTCATGAGCATTTTGTGAAAAACGGTTGTTTGCATTGAAAAGTCTCCCGTTACAAGATCAAATTGCTATAAAAGTATAAAAACTGTATCAATTCTAATCACCTTCGGCACAAATTTTGACTGGACCATTGACTTTATAACAACGAGCTCAGTCTCAAATTTCTAGTTAGCATGGCAACGAGGGGACATCTCAAAATTGCGAATTTGCTTGTTGTTTCCATCAAAGCTGCACTTTCTTAATAGATTGAGATAGAGTCAAAGGCTTTTCAGCGTTGGTTACACGTTACCTTATGATCGATCTGGGTTCATATTTAGCCTCTCACAAGCCAAAACATTTTCTTGACGATGAGGGGGACTGCCGCTCCCCTTCACACCCCCAAACAGGAGGAGGCTCTTCCCCCTTCTTGCAACCCCTGATGTACCTTTTGGAGATAGGGCGTGCCGAAAAAGTGGTCGCTTTTAAAACGACATTTCTCAAACAAAAACAAGTGTTGGGGCTCGAGTAAGGCATTTTTTCACCATTTGAGACAACAAAAATGGGATGTGAATGGCATGTATATCGTGTAATGGGTTAATTTAATAACCCATTGATTTTTTTCCAGACTATATACGGGTCATTCAATAAATGTTATTTTTCCTTTCATTGATATTTCAATATTGCAATGAAGGTGGTCCAATAAACGTAAATCAACACTGTTTTATGTAAGAACAAATTAATGACAACACATAAACGCAGAATTTTACGGACAATGTTAGAAACAAAGCAGAAGAAACAAACGATAAGTCACGTTACCATATAATTCTTTCTCTAGCGCAAATAAAGAAATGTCTGACAAAAGTTGTTTTAGTATACTTATTCTTGTAGACATTTAGCAATTAATGTTATAAATTTGTTTAAGACCAAACTAGCCACAATATGTAAACATATCTGACGGTAAAAGTGCAATAAATGTAAATTAAGTTCTTTAACAATAAAAAAGTAAAGCCACCAATCAATGCAGATATTTTGCAGATATATATTGAATGAATGAGGAATAGCTGTATAACGATCTGAGAGTTGTTTTTATTATATCCCCGTCCATGCTCTTTCCTTTAAAATAGTGTTACAAAAATGGATAATTCAAAAGGATCTATATAACTAAAGTGCAAGAAAGAAGCTACTTTGCGCTTGCTGTTATGAATATTGAAAAATTATAAAATTTGGGAGGTTTCGTCGTAGGCAATGAAAAAATGGAAAAATATATCGTCGAAAAATTCAAATTTGATTGGAATCAATAAAAATATAACAACCTTTCTTTTATAAATTATGTAATTGCATATGTCACAGGATTGGTGTTGCATTAATTGTAAGTTATGCTATTAATAATTTTCAGTTTCAGACTTAATTTGCTTTATCAAAAAAGCATTAAGTACCTGATAATTTTTTTCCCTTTTCAACTATTATGCGTGGAACTTCAATGTGTAGAGATTAAATGAGGCGTTCAGAACTGAAACGTTATGCATTAGATTTGGTAAAAGAGACGCACTATGTAATAAGTGCTAGCAGTCATTGAACGAAAATCCAAATATACTATCTAGAATGTAATTGATGAAAAACGATATATCAAAGAAATTTGTTTCGATTATTAGAGCATGAAATCTAATCAACAGATAATAAAAATATTATAGAACATCAAGAATCATTTATATTATAGATATTCTTTATGATAATATTGAGTAATTTAATCGCTTGTAAACATCAAACTGCAATGCAATAAAATGAAATCAATAAGGATCAAATATCAGTTCATTATTTCGTTGAATGACTGCTAGTTATACTGCTAAACATTTTCCCCGTCAGACATGTTTACATATTCTGATTAGTTTGGTCTTAAATTGTGCAAGTAATCTCGGAACGGAGGTTCCGCAACATTTGACATACCATCTATCATTGTGCAAATGACAATCTTACAAAACATTCAGCTGCTGTATCCATTTCGGTGAGGTTGAGCATAAAACATTCGCATATCCGAAAATTTAGAAAACATTGTTTCAATTGAGGTACATGTTCTATTAAACAATGAGTTATTAAAAGGAAACAAAAACCGTCTCTTTTAATAAAACATGGTTCAACCAAAGGAATGTTAGCATATTTAAATTGTTCACTAATAAAAACGTAATTCAACAAAGTTCATAGATCTCAAATTCATATGAATTGTTTACTTAATGTTTATCTATCAGACAGCTATTATAGTACTGTTATCAGGTTTAGTTGGAATCGCAATTTTACTACGATAAGCCAATAGAAATTTCGAAAATATGCCAATGAAGGTAATACGCAATGTTATTTCGATACGAGTTAGATATCATACCGTGTGAATATGGAGAGCGTTCGTCAGCAACTTACCTTAATACGAGTCGGACTTTCAAGAAACACCTCTTATTAGAATAATAAGTGTAATATGTATATTCACTACCCTCTTCTCTTATTTGTTATCATTGTTGCAGAAGTTATGATATTGATAAACATTCAGTGATTAAAAGGTCGGCGCATGACTTGGCATGTTTTGTCCGACATCTTTTGTCGTCTGATACTGATGAGACACACCCTATCATCCATCCAATACTGTTTAACATTTGGAGATTCAAGCAAATGGCCTCAAAATAATGCTATAACCTTCTCAAAGCAAGTGTCTATTTTACAATCACTGTAGCCGAAATGCTGCCTTATATATTTTTTTAAATCTTAGCAGTGCGTTTATAACCGCACATAAATTAATTATCATACAAATCCAAAATAAACCTAAGTGCCAAGTAAATATCTGTTAACAATTTGTTTTATAAATTATTTTCACTTCACAAAATATTACAACCATCTTAAGTGCAGACAAAAAAGAGATAAAAAGTAAAGTTCGTTGAAAATAATTATGCCTTATCATTATGTCTTATCATTTTTTGAGGGACCAAAACTTCAAACGAAATAATAATTGAGATCAGAATAATTATTTTGCAAATAAATCATTATCAAGTTGACAGATGCCCTGTCTTTTAAAGTACTTTTTAATCAACAATAATCATACACTTCAAACAATACTTGTAAAACAACACAACTACTTTTAAACTATCTTTGGAAAGATCATCATATTTTCTTGATCAGTTTATAATAATCTCATCATAACTTTTAAGCCAAAGTGTAATGGCATTGTCTTTTCGGATATTTTCATACCTTATTTATCTTTGGATAAACAAATTATCCTTGAAGTAAGTCTTTTAAAAATCATATTATTTCCCGGTAAATATTAAGGCCATTGTCATCCCCTTTCCTCGCATTTTCCGGACAGCTATATTAGTCTATTTTATTAAGTTATCATGAAAACAAAAAATGAAAACATTACTGACCATTACAAAACCCGTCGCCCTTTCCAAAAATAAAGTATCAATAACATCTGATAAATGCGACAAGTAAACAGTGTGCTAAGCCATGAATAACATATTTGATTGACACTGCCTTAGGTTAAACTAAGTTTTCTGCTACCGTGCATCATTTTTAAGTTAATTTGTGTTTTACCTGTTTTTTATAATGAGCCTGTTTTGTGACAGGAATGCTGAAACTTACTCAGAAACGAGAACTCTTTCAGTTTTAAGTATTTATTAAATATATCTTCGGCGTTAATGCAAGTACACACAAAACTTGTAGAACAAATATAAGTCATTTCTTGAATTATCTTTTAGGTTCTTATCTAAACTTCGAAACAATGTTTTCCACAGGTAAATAAAACATGGCCTTTATATAAAGATATTTTGACAGGAAACTGTACATTCAGTGTATTTTCAGTTACACTTATAATGGCAAGAAGTTGCTCAAAGTTAAGATAATTAAAACCAAGTACTTGCATCAAATTATACGAATGCAGATTCAATACTTTAATATGCATTGAATTTCCTTTTATTAAGTTAACATTATTTTAGGATATAATATCATAACCATTCCTCTGATAATGATTGTTAACCCGTAAGACATTGCTGACCGAGGCTTCCCCCTACATATGTATTCGTTTTATATAATTAAATTAAGTTTAATCACTCTTAGACCTCTTCCACCCCGTTTACCTACCACCGACGTTGGTTTGCTGTTGTTTAGGGAAATATCCGCGATGCTTCCACCTTAGTAATATTTTCATATTTCTTTGGATTTATACTGCCTAAAAATCAAGAATACCAATATTAAAAATAAAAAACCTTATCTTCAAGTTTAACTTAATCGTACAATATCGGATGCAGAGTTCCCTTTCAATAACTATATGTTATGAACAGAAGTGGATTGTTGCCAATTAATTGATAAGTGAACTAATTTGATATTTGATACTCTCGATATTCTTTTTTTCGGAAACTCGGGCCTATCAGATGATGATAATTCAACAATATTCTCTAACGTGCAGTTTTTATAGCACAGATTCCTATAACGATTTAACAAATAACAAATATTTATGAGACTCTCCTTCCCCTTTTTCTCATTTGTGTAATTGAATTCCTACTTCTTTCATACTCCATATATATTTGTTTCTATTATACGTATAGTTATATATATTTTTCTCAGAAAATTTTTCATCACCAGTTCGACACCGACATATTTAACAACTGAAAGGGGAAGAATTCTATGAGACCTAGTCTTTCGTTCTTATCCTTTTTTTGAATATTGTCAAAGTTTGTATGTGTATAGATTTCAACTTTTATCATGTTAATATTCTGAGAATAAATATGTTTAAGCTAACAATATACAAACATTATACATTTAAATGTTTACAATGCAACAGTATTGCACATGAAGCAAAATAAAAATATTTAAAATATTTCAAAACATTGCACGATCGACCACATAAACCATCATTCATTGCACTATCAGCATCAAAAGAGTAAAAAAAAAAAGAGAAAAAGATCAACACTACTTTGAGCAACATTATCAAAATAATAATGACTATTTTATGAGTTTTCTACCATGATGTATGAAAATTACATTAAGAGTATCTATATGCGTAGTAAGACAAGAAACACAAGTGTTTTCTAAATCAACAAATATTGACATTTTGTTGTGTTTTAACCAACATTATTACACTGAGTATGAAAAAAAAAATTGAGCAGAAAAGATGCACTTTTGTCTTTTCGCATCTGTTATTGAACAGGCTGTATATTTTCATACACTCGAAATGCAAAAAAGTTTTCAATATGTATATACTTAAATGGAGATTAAAAAACCACAAAACTTTAATTGAAGATAAGATCTATAAAATCTATATATTTATTACAGATTGTTAGGTTTCAGATTCATGTTATCAGTCATTTTCAAAAAACGTTCATTTTCCTGACAAAAAAGGTCATTAATCTTATATTCTTAATCAATAACCATTTAAGATTGTTTTCTTACCATGTTTGGACCATGCAAATCGATATTCTCACAGTATGAATTAAACCGTATTCAATCTTAATGTAACTGCATTGTATAGAACATTTATCTAATACATTGTTATTATGTCAATACATATGAATGTTTTGATGTTTCTGAAAAAAACAAGGAACGGGAAATTTATGTTGCGGAACAAGACACAGCAGTATACGAACACTTTCAATTGTTTTTGGTACATGTAGAAAAACCAAGTTATTCTTATATCAGTACACTTGTACGTACCTTCCTTTTACACAATCTCCGAGCTTATTTCGCGTTCTTCACTTACCAATAACATCTCTGCAATCGGCAAAGTACCAGAATCTAGACAAAATGGTACCCTTTCGTAAACTGAATTTAATTTTAGAAAAAAATAACTTAAATAATAATTATACTGATAGAAAATACATTCCTTTAAAAATGTTTTCTCTTCTTTTAAATTAGTACAATTTTCTTTCATTATGCTTTGATTTAACTTCAACCAATTACCATAAGCACTTAAAAAGATGTTAAATTTCACACCTTTCTTATTCTTATAATTCATTAAAATTTAGAACAGGAATACAGAAAATGAATATTAAAAACACATTTTCATCAATCTTCTAGCATAGATAAAAACTGAGACACTTATTAACTTTAATTAAGATAAACATCGACCATTGTCTCATTATAAATTTCGATAATAGAAATTATACCTAAATTTACATGTCTGATAAAAAGTTTTCTAACGTTTTTAAGACTATCAAATAGATGCTACATTTAAAAGAGTATTTATTAAATGTGATATGTAGATATGAGCATTACAACAGCTTCACAAGAAATTCAAAAGCTTCAACTGATTTTCTTTTGACAGGACAGGACTTTGTAATATTTTCCGTGATTTTTATTACACTTGATGTAAGTCGGGACCAATAATTTACCATATACGGTTAAAAATCGTGCACAAAATAGTTTCAATTTTCTTTTGAAAATACTTCATTTATATCCTTTGCATATTTTTCAGTAATTTGTTTAAATTGCTCCTCCTAATATCCGAAGAATTTTAATTGTGTATTTTTACACTACTTGACGTCAGTTAGTTTTTTTTAATGAAGAGAAATGGAATAATTTTAATGAAATTGACTAACAAACTTGAAAAAGTAATTAATGATATATTGATTTTAATTGTTATTTTAATTATTTTAATATTCATGTCAATGCTAAATTTGAAATATCAAAGATTACATAATACAGTTCTTTTTATTTTCTTAGATATATACTTAGGCGTAATCTTGTTTTAATATGTATAAAATGTTTAAAAGTAAAAGCAATGTCTTAATATTTTGTGTAATCTTTTTGTTAGACACAGGTATGACAGAACTTGCACTTGCCCAACACCAATTACTGCTAAAATCTTGTTTCAATCTGAGTCACTGTTATGTCCATACGTTCGTTTCTGTATTACTCCCATTGTATGACAAGAAGTCTGTCTTTAAGAATTAACAATGCATACCACGTACTGATGTGTTCCTAATTCTACAAATAGATTATTATTTATCTAATTAGGGATAAGGAAAGGTATTTCCTTGGAAAAAAAGTGGCAACGATTCTTCATACCAAATCATAACTCATTTTGTTTAAAGTCCGTTATGTCAAAATATTAATGCTGAAAAAATGATTTCAAGCATACGTGAATAGAAACTGTCTACGTGTGTCTCGCTGATAGATTTAAGTCATTTGACTTGCAAGCATTTATCTGCTATATGTTTTGGCATATTTTGTGCTCAATAAAAGGAAATGCCTAATATATGTTATATTATTCTTATGTCAATGATACAAATGTGAAGCAGGCTAATTGAATAAAACACAATTTTCAACATCATAGCACAAGTGCAATATATTGACTTATTTCATTGAAAGACACTATCTACATGTATATCTGCCAGAGGTATAAGTTTATTTTACCATTTGCGATCCTTTTAAAATGTATTTTACTACATTAAACAATTCATTGTCTTACACAGTAAAGAATCGATTATTTGTTTTCAAGATTGATAAAATGGTGAAATGCTCAATAATTGAAAATTAGCGTTATTGAAGCATACCTTTGCTCGTTTTTCTTTCACCGTAAACACGACTAAGTAATACTTCTCTTGACCTCGAATAAATTATACGAAACCCATTCTTTAAAGTTTCTGTATCACTTAATCACTATTTTTAACCTTTTATCCGACGTCTATAATTCTATTATTTTTCTATATCTTTTTAGGAACTGATTGAAATAACTATAATCTACGCCGAACATATAATTAAAAGATCTGTTGCTGTTAAATTGTTCGGTTTGTTTGCTTTTCGTGCATTATCATACATTAGTGTCTATCTAAAATGTCTTGTGTGGTATCGCTGGTTTTGCCGAAAGGGTTATCAACTGTATTAGCTTTGTATAATTCCTGCCTTTCTGCTTTGGCAAGGGATGCAGTAAAATGCAGTGCACGTGCATTTATTTACCTAATGGCATAGATTTGTTTTACGTACATGATAATCTACGAGTTTGAGAGATGCCTTGCAGAATGCCAGCCTGTCTCAACAAAGAATTAAGTGTTTTGAACATTTTTTTTGTTTTCGTTTGGAATTTTACGGCACGTCAACTCATAACTGTCCATATCGTGCCGAACGCTATAATAGGCTAAAAATGTTATGTAAAACTTGTAAGTGACAATAGAAATGAACCAATCAGATCCTAGAATACAAGTTTATCTCTTTCAAATAATCAATTATGTTTTTTGATGCAACTGTATTAAAAAGTTCTTTGAGTGAATTTACAGAATAAAATCTATTACGGGCCTGTGAAAAATCATGACATTCAAGAAGAAAATGCTTGATTGTAAATTTTCATAACAACCTACACAGAAAGGGGCATTGTCATTTGTAAGGAGATAAGAATGCGTTATTTAAGTGTGTCCAATTCGGAATCGAAGAAGAACTGTTTGATCACGTCGGTTTGACAGAGATAGAGATGGTGACACATCAATGGATGGGTTTTTATCGTGAAGTTTATTAAAAACGGCATTGTCCCAATTTGCTTTCCATTCAGATGATAAGAGTTTATTTATAGCCGGTTTAAAATCACAAGCAGGTAACAATAAGTCAGTTTTTTTTTAAATTTAATGATTGTTTAGCTAAAGCATCCACTTTTTCATTTCCTCGTATTCCTACATGACTTGGAATCCAATATAATTTAACATATTTTGTTTTTAGTATATCATGAAATCGTAAAAGAAGTTTCTTTACCATGATATTGTCAGAATTTTCATTTTTAATGGATATTAAAACAGAAGCGAGTCAGAAAATAACACAAATTTATCGTGGGTATGCTGTGCTATGTATGACAATGCTAAATCGATAGCTTTTGCTTCAGCAGTAAAAATTGATGCATTATCTGGTAACCTCATACTAGATGTAAAATTATTTTCAAACACAGTTGCACCTATTTTGCAACCTTCTTTTGAACCGTCGATATAAATATGTATAAAATATTCATGTTCTTCCTTAATTGCTAGAAACCTCTCTTTGAAATATTCAGGTGAATTTGATGACTTTTTTATATTTGAAAAGTTAATATTTATAATCGAGGAATTATAAGTCCAAGGTGCAACATCTTCATCGTCATTTTGAAGGATACTGTCTGGATTAATTTTAAGTTTTTCTTAATCATCTTTTAAACGAAGGCCTTATGGTTTTATTTCCTTTGGTTTGTTAACAAATTTTTGCTATTAGATGGAATTCTAGTTGCGTATTGAAGTGATAGCTTTTTTCGACGAAGATGAAGCGATGGTTCCCCAGCTTCTGCATATAGACTTTCTACAGGTGAAGTGCGAAAAGCACCTAAAGCTAAACGTAAACCCTGGTGATATATGGTATCTAGCATTTGAAGATATGATTTTATGCAGACCCATAAACTACAGAACCATAATCTAATTTTGATCGGATAAGACTTCTGTATAATTTCAGTAATGTGGAAGAATTTGATCCCCAATTTGTACTTGATAACACCTTAAGTAAATTTAAAGCTTTTAGGCATTTAGTTTTCAAATGTTTAATATGTGGTATAAAAGAACGTTTTTCATCAAATATAATTCCTAAAAACTTAGCTTCATCAACTACTGGAATTTTAGAACCAGATATGTAAAGTTCAGGGTCATAATGTTGTTTCCGCAATCGACAGAAATGAACACATTGAACAAGCAATATAATTATAAAGTGAACCCAAAAGATGATATTCAAACGAGCAGTATTTTTATAGTTTTGATTCGTTTGATTTCGGTCCAACAATATATTTTGGCATTTTTATACGAACGGCACAAGTCAAGTGTCAATATTGACTTTATCAAAAATAACTTCACTATTTGTATTTGATTAATGTATATCATGTGATGTGCTCAGATTTTATATGCTCCGATTCGTGATTTTTTTTGGCTTACGAAAAATTGTTCTTTTTTGAAAAATTCCATTAATCTCGGGCTTAGTACAGACAATTAGTCATGTACAGACTCAATCAAACCGAGTCTGCAATTCTTATGTAATTTTGTTGTGATTAATGCTTCCGAGGGATCACTTTGTTTCCAGATTTTTATACTTCACAACAGCAGGTGTCAAGTGTTGTGTGGCAGCTGTAAAAAGTTGCCCCGTACTTCACTCCAGTGTTGTTATATTTTTCCGGTCCTTCGTTATCATTGATACCAGCACTATTAAGTGTTGAGAATTATAAATTTGAAACACTCAACGGAGACAAAAAGTCATGATAAATAGGAATTAATTATTACGTTCATCATTAAATGCAGGTCATGTATTAAAAACGTTAGGACATGTTTTAATTTTTAAATAACAAGAAAACAAATAACATTGTCCGTGACATCAAATTGAATATATAGGTATGATAGCTTCCTTAATATTCTTTAGCTCACCAGACCAAGGTTCAGGGTCAGCTATTAGTATCAAAGGGGGTGCTCTGGCGTCCGTCTGTCCGTCGTCATGCGTCAACAATCGTCTTCTATTCTGAAACTGCCGAGAAAATTTACTTCAAATTTAGTCTGTAGCATCCTTGTGACAGTCACACTTAAATTTGCTCATTTCATTTCAATTTGTCCCTTTAAGGGGTTAACAGAGCTTAAAATAGAAAAACCTGTAAACATCTTCTACTACAGAACTAATTGATGGATGAGTACCAAAATTTTTTCTGTAGCATTCTTAGGTAGTCTTTTACCAACTTAGCTCAAATTAATTTGATTGGCCCCTTTTAGGAGTCTCTAGGGCTAACAATAGAAAAACCTTTAGACATCTTCATCTACAGAACTAATGGACAGATGATCACCAAACTTTGTCTTTAGCATTCTTAGGTGTATTTTATCAAGTTTGCTCAGTATTAATTTGGATCCGGCCCTTTTAGGGGCCACAAGTTAAGAAATAGAAAAACCTTTGAACATAATTTGCCTACTAAAATAATTGATATATCATCACCAAAGTTGTCTGTCTGTCTTAGGTTAGTCTTTCATCGAGTTTGCGTCATATTAATTGATTGGCACCTTTTAGGGGCGCTAAGCTAAAATTAGAATACCTTTAAACGTCTCCTTCTACAGAAGCTATGGATGAATTGATCACCAAATTTTGCTGTAGCAATTCTTAGGTAGCCTTTTATCAAGTTTGCTCATATTTATTCATTGGCCCCTTTCAGGGCCACTAAGAAAAAAACTAGCAACCTTTGAACATCATCTCCTACTTGAATATTTGATGATCTGATCAACTCAATCTTTGTCTGTAGCACTTCTTACAAATCTAGGTAGTCTTTTAATCAAGTTTGCTCAAAATATATGATTGGCCACGTTAAGCTAAGGTTATGCCCCGGTCAATGGCATTTTCACATTATTGCTTTAAAAATACTTCTATGCTCAATTACTATGAAAATAACTGACAATGGATATTTCCAACACTGATACCAGTTGTTTCTGTGAGCGACTAGGGCCATCCAAATGGCCCCCTTCCCTTTTGTTTTTTTTAATTATTTTGATTGTAACTGTTCTTAAAATAAATTGATACGTGCTACAAATAACAGTACTCATACTCTTTTTATGAAATATATTTCAATGGCATTTCTTCAAATTATTGTTTAAAAATATGCTATGCTCAAATTCACTATTCGAAAATACTGACAATGGATAATTTCCAACACTGAAAAGCAGTTGTTTCTGGTGAGCGACTTAGGGCCATCATGGCCTTCTTGTTTAATTATTTTGATTGTAACTGTTCTAAAAATAAATTGATACGTGCTACAAATAAAAGTACTCATACTCTTTTAATGAAATATATTTCAATGACAGAATCTGTTTATTTTTATCATAGATAATATTATTTTAGTTTTATATTTTTTTCGAGTTGTAATATTTCCTTTCGCTTGATTATCTAGCATTTACTTAAAAGAAAATAATGAAACTTTTTTCTATTTGTTACACATGTATGTATTTATTTAATGATTATTGTTTTGTTTGTTGTTGTAGATGTAGTCCTGACGAAATAAAGGAATATTGTTTTGCATTGTTTATTGATTATTATGAGGACTTGAATACTTTGTTATAACATAATAATATAATTTAAAAAGTCACATATGTATCACTATTTTCTAATAAGTCATGTTGTTATGGACGGATGCGAATGATCCTCGATCTAAACAAACGAATTCGTTCTACAAAAATCAATTTCATTGAGTTTTTTTTAAACCAACGATGTATAGTCAGACACGTTGTCAAGTTACATCAATTGTTAAAATCACCATCATTTTGCCAGCAATTATTATTGTTTTTTAAAAGAAAAGTACATTTGTACAAATTTTATTTGACTAAAAAAGGTAATCAAGCATTTTTTTGTTATTGACAAGTTGAGTTTAATAGATTGCATATTTCAGACGATTGACAATTATGGTGACTTATAATGAAAAATGTGTGTGTGTTTTGTATAAAATATAGTATATTCCTTATTTGTATTTTGCTTTGACCTTTATTGGTACACTCACAATTTGCACTTGGATAAGCATAATATCTTTTTGTCATACACATTAATTTGGTTTCAAACTTTAAATATTAATCAAACTTCATTTGTGCTTAACAGTTTATATGCCAATGCTCTAAGATAAACAACATCAATGTTCGAAAGACGTAAGTTTCTTTACTGATAAGTTCTCATTTTATGACATCGTAACTTACAAGTTGATATGAAAAATGTGCTAATTCGTATTGTTGGGATCATAATTATATTATGAAAAAAGACAAAATTGTCAAATACGAGAAAACACGCAAGCAATAGCCAACCTGTATAGTTTGACCTGGTACTTTACTGCGGAAGTTTCAAAATTCATTTTTTAAAACATGTTTTAAGGCCGTTTATTTACATTGTAACATTTTTTTTAAATTATGCCGTGTTTGGTTTCTCTTTACAGATTCTGTTTTTCACTTTTATTTTATACTGCTGAGTAACACACATTTTTCATTCACGATAACCACATAAATTGCGTAAAGGACTGTTTACAAAATGGGAGCCGAACACGTTAATATTAAGCAATTCAGCAACCTATGGGTTAAATACTTCTGATATCACCACCTACGTTAAATAATCAACAGAATCTTACATAAATTTAATTCTCGTACACTTTTTAAATAACCTAAGTGCCAAGTACATAAAAATATCTGTAAACAAAACATCTTTTCAAGCGTTATCTCCACCCATCTTTATGTGTTTGATACCGAATTAAGAAAAAAAATGTTGAAAAACAAAACTTTGACTTATCATGGTTAATTGTTTTAAAATCTTTCCCTACATAAAATACTTTAGATAAAAGTATATCATTTTTGCAACACAGTTTATCATACACCATAACAAGTTTGTCAAGAAATCCTTTCATCAATCATCAAATACAATACACCAAATTACATTCCCCTGCATAATCAATGCACTAATTCATATGCAATTTAAAGTCGTAAAAACAAACGCAGACAACTTATAAACTATGTTTGCTATCTATGTTCATAACTTATCTCAATGGTGTATATTCTCACTTAAGACGAAATACTAGGCTAATGTCTGATCGTAATATGTTAATGGCTTATGGTTCTGATCTGCAGCAATATGCACTAAAAAGCGAACGTTTTGACAGATTAAGCTTTGTGTTTTTAATTCGTGATTACCCGGTTCAAGGCCAAGGTCTTTAATCATCCCTTGTTGCCGGAACATTTTCTTGGAACTCTATTTTCAAATTTATTGCCCGTCCTTTTACACTCTATTTTCCGAATAATTATCAGCTTGCTGAATAACTTAACTTTTATGATAATTGTTTTTGCATTGGATTAAGACAACCAATACGTTTAAAAAAATCTTTCAAATGCGATCGTGTTTCTTTTCACGAGTTAACTTTTATAATATCTGTTCTTTACAATTAACATGTTTTTCTGATAAATGTGAAGTTATCAATGATTAAATAATTATACAAATTACTAGTTTTCTACATAGTATTACGCTTTTTGTTACATGTCCTTTCAAGGAATTCAGTCAAGTGTATACAAATTGTTCTGCGAATATAGATTAATTTATATTGAACATATGTTTAAGTACTTGTCAAATATTCATTTTCTCTTTATGCAACGAGAACATACCATTGAATAATTTGTTTTGACAGGAAATTAATGTTACTTCTTCATTTAAAATAATCAAGACAAATACGGGAGCATTTACGGTTATGAAAGTAAATACTTAATCAGTTTTTAGGAAGGTAGATTCCTGAAAATATTCAATATGCATTACCTTTTCTCTTATGATACAATATAGATATGAGATTCATCTGAGGTTACAGTATAATAAACAATACATAGATTTACGCCTCGGGTAACAGAATGAAGAAAATACTGATATTTCTTTTCACTATAGCTAGAAAATGCTGTATGTTTTTTTTTTCTGTTTTCTGTTACCCTGCATACTTGGTACACTTGCACTAACAGTATTGCCTGTGTGAAATTAACATTACGATACAGTGAGGGAGCTAAACAAATTGTTAACTTAGGAAAGTTATGTCGCTGAGGTTTGACCCAGCCGGATTGGTTTCAATTTTTAAACGGTAAGTATATCTCCCTTGTTTGTTTTTACTTATTAGACTATTTGAGCGTCTGAGGGTACTTAGATTATTTAATAATGAATTTGAAATAAGCGAAAGAAAAGGCGGATAGTAACATTTATATAACACGACAGTACTACAGATTTTCATTTTTATGAAACAAGAATAAATATCTAATTATGAATGAGTACAGACGGATATTAATCAGTAATAAAAGTCAGTGAGGAAATTGGATCTTTATACTTCGTGCTTTATCTCATTTATTATTCTGTAATTGATCAACTTTTCTTAATTTGTTCCACCAGCGATGTAATTCTCTGATCTCAGTTATCCGAACGAGTTTCACACTTACAATGTTTTATTATGCTAAATGTTGTGCATACTATTCCTTTACATAATGTTATTGAATTGCTTAAGTATACTTATGCTATGCTTTTCCAAGTAAATCTTATTTTATGTGTAATGACTGAGAAATATATAAGAACTAAAACACAACAGTAAACTTTGACATAGAAAACACATACTTATTACCTATTGGATTGAAATTATTTTATAAAATGTTCATTTGCCGAATTCATTTTTAAATACTTTAAATAAATGTTCGTTTTGTCACATTGGTTTAAAAATACTTTCAAAAATATTAGTTTGTAAGGAATTTAGGCATTGAACACTCATTAAGTAATTTAATTATGTAAGAATACCAGTTTACTCTGTTAGTTATCGATCATGGTTTTTAATGAAACTGAGTCGAGAATTGACTCGATAAAATGTATCACGAAAGACGCTGGCATTTAAGAAGGAATTGTTTGACAGAAATTAAAATATTCATTGGAAGCTAAGCAAAGTAGAGAATCGTCTCCAACCTGATCATGACATTAAAAGGGAGTTAGATATAGTGATTTATCAAGACAATGGCTGATTTTTTAGATAATATATTGTCGGTTGATATTGAAGTTTTTATCATAAGATTTATTAATATATGTACGGCCTGATGGTTTTAAACCTTTTTGGTCTGTATTAAGTCTCTCATATTCATTAATATTACGTGCACAATATGTTGATATAAGAGATAAAAAGGGTAATTACATTAACCATGCATCCGATTAACTGGCGCTTTCAGGTATGTTATCAAATCGTTATGGAAATTAAATGAGATTTTACACATATATGTCCTCTAAATGAAGAGACATTGATAGTCCGATCTATTTTACATAGGTAATTACGTGGTTTATGAAACTTAAAACTGAGAAAAAAATAAATTTCTTTGCTTTTGCATCTGCGATAAACAAAGCGCATTTAAATTATAGTCTTTATTACTGAAATGCATTTTCGTCGCGCCATCACTGTTTAGGTCATATGTCGACTTCTCATCTTTTACTGGCGGAGGCAGTCCTCAGGTGCGCCTCCGTGCATTATTTCAGTCATTTCCAAACTGACAAATTAGTTGTAAAATTCGACGAATTATAAGAGTAGGAGTATGTGCATGTGTGCTTTTTATTCTAGTAAATCTATTCATATTTTGCCAGGTATAATAATATAATTATTTTCAAAGACAAAAACCTTTATCTAAGAAAATGCCGTGTGCGATTTTCTGCATAATTATGTTTTGTCGCTGAAGCTCAATCAATCATGTTAAGCATTACATGTTGCATGGATATAATGAATATACCAATAAATGTACATTACCTTTCTTCTAAACCAATCCGTACCAAACGACTTATGCATTTGAGTGAAGTATATGTATGCAATTAAGATATCTTATATTAGATTATTATGTTTCAGATTCACGCTTACATGTGACAAACTATTTTTAAAAAATAGTTCATTCCCTTGACAAGAATGTCGAAAAACAATCACAGTTTGTCTTATATTCCTTACAAGTAAGCATGCTAGACAGTTATTTTCTTATACAAACAAAAAAAACAAAAACAAAAAAACAACAAAACGCTATGTTCCTAAACAATGATAAAATTATTGTAACTATAATTCTATTCCTATCAATTTAAATGTGTATTTCGAATTTATTTGCAGCATATCTATTTAACATGTATTCCACCTTGCCTTTCTTTTTACCAAAAATAAATATTATTTAGAATCTGATTGTATTCAAATGAGAATTTATAAACTATATGTATGACGTTCGGCCAATAATGATACACATAACCGTATGGATAAATCCCGTAATCAATCATCCTGTAGGTTCATGTTTTAAACATATTATATTAAACCTGTATTCTTATCTAAATAAATGTGTTCATGTTGCTGATACAAAGCACTTAATGATCAAAGAACCGGGAAGCCTAAATTTTGGAATAACAACAAGACTCTTGAGTGCTAAAACGTCAGTACACAGCAGTAAACAAATACGTTCATTGTTTAAAGTTTATCTTAAAAAAGTGTTGCGTTCCAATAGCAATCAAACAGTATATAACCTTGTCTTTAAATTTTCTTTCTCTTTCACAATCTCCAGGCTAAGATATCGTTCGTCCCTCACTTAGACTGTATCTGCAAAGATCTAGTCAAAATGTTATGTTATATGTTATATGTCGCGTACACTTATGTTAATTTTAAATAATATTACAAAACTTGAAAAAGTACAAATAGAACAGGAAAAATATTCATTTTTAGTAAACAAAGTGTTTTCCCTTCTTTTACAAATGCACAAATTGCTTTCATTATGCTTTGATAAAACTTTCATTCATGTATCTTAAAATATGTGAAACGTCATACATATATGATTCTCACAATTCATTAATAATAACCGGATTACAATAACTTTATGCTTGACAAAACACAATAGCAACGATCTTTTAGCGTAACCTAAATTAAAGTACACTTATTTCCTTCAAAGTTATATTATATCAACCATTATCCGACTGAAAGTTTCGGTAATAGACCTATTATCTACCTTGACATGTTTGCTCAGAGAAACATATCTTGAAGTTTGAATGATATCAAGTAGATGCTATATTTCAAGTTTATGAATTGTACATGTAAGTGTGCATGTGCTGAGAAGAATTTCTATGCAGGATTGAGAAATACGGGTTTACACCAACCTTTAGAAATAAAATTAGCATTATTTTCTTAAAACAAATGAACTTTAAAAATAAATACTTCTTCATACATTCATTAAATTGCTTGTGTTCAGTTATCAAACAATTTTTTTTTTATTTCTCTTTATTGTTCAATGCAAACAATAATTCCAGTAATAATACAAGGTGTGTAAAGAAATACTATGACATTTGAAATAAAAACAGTCAACTGAAATAATACACACACAATCTTTCATTTTGCAAAGCACTATATGTATATTTCTTATAGGGAAAGTTGACTATGCACAAACGGTCAATGATAATAGAGTTAAATAACATTAAAAAACAATAAGCAAGTGTCAAAATTTTCTTACAGCTCATAATGCTAGGCACTTTCGTTTTCACTGACTAATTTAATGTATTATTTCCATACATTCTGTATTGCTTCAAACGTAAGCATCTTTTTTGGCATTGATTATTTCTCTTTTAACCAAAAAAAGTAATTGATTTTTAAAAGCCTCTAAGCTTGGCAATACGGACTTCATTTTACATTTGTAAATATACTGTTTTAATAATAATAGTATATTATTCTCTTGGACTGTGAAACGGGAATGACAGATTGTTCTGAAAAACGAAAATATGTATTTGGAATTTTGTTTGTTAAGTAGACCTGCAATTCCCTTATTAATACGTTGACTATATCAATGTTTTATGGTTTCTTGATTGACAGTACAAAATGTACAGTTGTCGTTGTCCCTAACATTAATCTTTTTTTCAGTAGAACGTTAGTACCTATAATACGATGCGTTATTCTGTATTAAAGCCATAGAAGTTTTGAATCCTTAGTCACTTTAAAGGGTAGAAAGTAGATACTTCTTCAGTTAAGATAAATATTAAAGTTATAACGAAAAATGATGACAAAAACATTATGTCTGTTTTGTTATCATTCGTTTGTTATAAAACAGATACGCTTAGCCTAATATTTCCCCACTGTTTTTTACTTGTATGATAATTGTGATATTACTTTAGTCTGGATTCTAGTCTGTTGATTTTTATGTGCTTCTGTCCATTATCATCAAAACACGATCGAGTATGAAACAGCGCGTATATCATGAATAAGCAAAAAATATCAGCACCTGAACCTCAGGCTAATATTACTTTTACTAATCATAGTTTTATAAAAAATGTTCTCAACATTTTTGTGTATCTACTACACAGAAGCTGCCAATAAAAATTGCTCAGACAGTACATTCAGTATTTTGATTTTACTAAATACATCAAGAAGATAAATCACACTGAAGATATACATATCAAACAAAGTTTGCCTGATGTAATATCAAATTATATATTTTTCCTGTAGCAGCCTTATTTTTACGGACATATTCACATTTGATTTACATCTCATTTATCAAATCTGTCAATGTGTAAAACATAATCTCTTATTCTGATTTATCGTAAATAAGGAAGGTCAAAACGAATTGATGATTGGCCGTAAAGAAGTCTAGATTCCAATATCTATTGTTGATAGAGCAACTTCTGAATTTACGAATTCATAATATCGTAGGTAATATCACGGAACATAAGTCAGAAAACAACAGCTTAGCCTCTAGGTAAACATCCGAAGAAATCATTTATTAATAAACTAAACGGTATTAAATTTCATAGGTGAAATTGTTCATATTTAACAGCTCACCTTATTATGTATGTGCCAGACACGAATCTCTGCAAGTTAATATTTAGATTGATAAATATAAACATTGATAAATTTGTCAAGTAGTTTGAAAATTAATATAATGTTATAAAAGAAGACGAAGTCAAATTCGAATCTTAACTGAGTTGTTATTTTAGGAAAATTTATAAGATAAAGATATTTAGACAATTTTCTTTACTTTTACTTAGTAAACATGTAAGCTATGATTGCACGCTTATTATTATTATTATTTTTATTTGAAATTAATATTAAGACATGATTTTAATTAGCTTTTGATAAATTATAAAAATGAGCTCTTGAAAATCAATGTCATGCACCTATTATAAAAACATCATATCAAAACCATTCTTACTAATTTACATGTAGATGCATGGAGAAAGTAACTAGTACGTAATCTATGTGTTTGCGCTTGAATTGTCCCTTACTGAAGAACATTCGTACAACCTATGAAAAATACAACCCATCCCTGAACGTGAGGACTTTTGAGCACCTCGTGAGAATATTTAACAAAATTATAACATTAGAATATGTTGATAATCATCATTCTTAACAATTATATATCACTTTCAAAAATAAAACATTATGTGAAATAACAAAAATATAATTAAAATAGATGACCATTGAGATACATGCATCAGAACCTTCTGTAAGTCAAAACTTTTCAAAATCCGAAGCCAGTTTTGTAGTTATGTTTGTTCTGTGTCCGTTTATCGGTTCTACGTCGTAGAGGCTAGATATTGCCTATGTATGTTCGCGTAAATATAATAAATGCCAATTTTTGTTTGACATCCTTTCAATTGTAATGTCTCACAGAATGTGGCTAATACAAAATAAACTAAAGAAAATTTGATATATTTAAGCATGCAGACATACTGTCAAAACGTCTGCTGAGCATAATCAACACATTTCATAATAGTAACAACTTTGCGGATATAGATAGTGTAAAAAAAACATATACGAGACATCAAAATTCCTGCAGTGATTTTGTTTTTACAACGAACGTAGACGAATTACATACAATGATTTGCATAGATACACAGTCTTCATGAATACAACAATCCAAAATATCTTTGCAAGTTAAAGCAGATTTACCTTGGTCATGTATCTGTTGTCATGTATCTGTTTTGAAGATACTTCTTGTGTTTTTATTGTTGTTTTTATTTGATACTGAACGACTTTTACCCCAACCGCACTATCACCACTACCACCAAAATAAATTAAATAAATAAAACAAAAACATAGCTGGTTTAGTTAATCATTATGTTGTTATTACAAGAGGGAACACGAAACCATACTCTAAACAATTTCTTAAAACATGCAAAGTATTTATAAGAGTCTTTTCAGTCTTTTGCGAAGAAAATGGTAGTCGCAAACATCATAAAGAATTTCAATACAAGTTAGATCAACATTTCCTTTTACAGTGTGATGATAATGTCAATGGTAATAGTGGCGCTGGTGGTCGTTATGATGATAGTGATGCATCAACATGTTTGGGTTGACATAGGAAAATAATTATGAAATAATATACAATCAAAATGCTGTCACAAATGCTGCTTTTGACCTTATTGATTTCATGTTTTTGCGTTGCAGTTTGATGTTAACTACCGATGACTCCGTAGTATTGTAAATAATATCTGTATAGAATTTATAAAATGTTTATAAGTTCAAAATATAAAACACGTACACATATCAATAAGAGAAACATTATGCATGCCGCTTTGATGTTATTTAATATTTTTAGTATCCGTTAATTAGATTTCATGCTCAAGTAATCAAAACAAATTTCGTTGAAATATTATATTTTTGTCAGTAATAAAATTCTAAATACATGTAATTTATTTGGATTTTCGTTCAATGACTGCAAGCTCTAACTAAACTGTGCGCGTCTTTTATCAAATCTAACCCATAACGTTCCAGTTCAGACCGCCTCGTTGATTCTGTACACAATGAAGTTCCACGCATAACAGCCAAATTATCAGGTATTGTATGCCTTTTTATAAAACAAATTTACTCTGAAACTAAAACTATTAATAATAGAACTTAGATTAATGCAACTACAGTCCTTAAACATAATTTATGAAAAATAATATAAATTTTAAAAGTGGCGAGAGGATTGTTATAGATTGAAATCGAATTTGAAATTTTCGACAATATTTTCGACGAAACCTTCCAAATTAAAAAAATTAGAATACTCATAACAGCAGGTATAAAGTATTTTGTAACAGTTGCTTCATACTTCATCACATTTTAGTTATATAGGTCCCTTTAAATTATCCATTACTGTAACTCTTTTTAAGGGTAAGGGCGGTGGCGGGTGGTGGAAGAATAAAATACTCCTCTCAGACCTTGAAACAGCTACTCCTGATGAATTCAATATCCGAATACAATATTCGTATATCTGCAATATATTATTTCATTTATAACAAATAATACGGTACTTTTGACAGTATTTAACGTAACGTAATGTGTGTGAAATGTTTTATATATTGCTAAAGCAATGGGACCAGTGAGTTTTGTAAACAAATCCGGAAGAAATATTATTACTCGATACCTAACACTCGGACGTATAGATTTTTTTTTTGTTCGTTTATAAGCAACATATCATACGTCTGCTTTTTTAGGAAAATTTCAAAATATTTCACTATTATTATTTATTAATGAAAATCCCTACATTAAGCAAATCGAGTCATACACTATACTTGTATGTATTATTGATGGTTCTTTATGGTATATTACAAAAATCAAAATTTAAAAATATGAACGGTCCCTAAGGAACGAAAAGATTCAAATATGGATTATCAATATCAGGCTCTAATATTACCTGGTGTTTTTTCGTATTCTTTGTTCAATGTAAATTAATCACATTTGAGGCTTAATTCTCAATTCCACTGTTCTTGATGAATTATATACTGTCTTCAACTTTAAACATCAACACTATCAAGTCAAATGAGGCCCGAAATATAATGTGTTAGCCATCTACTTTTTTTCAGAAATCTTCATTCTGTTTTAACAGTGTTTAAATTCACCACTTTTAAAACTCCTGACTGCTGGTGGGTAGTACATTTTTAACCCTCCGCCAACAAATGAGTTCCTGGAAAATACACAAAAAAAAACAACTCCTTAAAGTCATCCTATAACACACAAAAACTACACACATGCAATAAATACATTTTAGTTATGACCAATCAGACAAGAGAGAACTTAAATTGGGCAACTTCAAAAATAAAAAGAACTACTTTCTAAACTACAACGGGTTGGGTCTAATTCCGTACCGGGGTGAGACCATATGTGACATGTTTTCACACATTGAGACTCTTGGTTGGCAGATAGAGGGGCAACGATACGGGGCAAGTGTGATACATGTTTATTGAAGCAAGTTATCCCTAATATACATTCTTTTGTTTAACTAAGGGTTAATCCGATAATTTTTATCCATTATGAATATTGAAATGGCAACATTAATATTTATCTCATTTGTGTATAAAAGTAAATGTTTATTATTGTTGTATTGCTGGTTTGTCTAAATAAAGATAAGTGCATATATAACTATAAATATATCAGCTGTCAATACATGACAATTGATATATTTAACATTGTTTAATCATATTTACCTGTTTTCGAATTGAGATGTGTATGATTTTAAATTACAGCATATCAAATTTTGCGACTTTTGGGTCATAAATTAAAACTATATTAAAAATATATATATATAAGTATTATGCGACTTCAAAATTATTATGTTATTAATACGTCATTTATAGATTTATCTTTAAATTTAAATTTCAATATAACTTTTGTATTTATATTGCATTGAAATAAAAATATTCCACCTCAGCATGCGCAACTGCTTTATATTTATCTTTATTATTTCTTTCCACAACCTATTATTTGAATCGTTTGTTATTCGTTTGTTCCAGATCGAATTTATAGTTCAAAAATAAAGGAATGTCAATCATATTTAATGATTTTGTACTTTCGTTTTATTACATTACGTTTGACTTTATCCCTTATGGATCTTCATATCAATTCATAACATTGATGTTTTATTGTATTTACAATTTTATTATGAGGATTTGGTTAAACAAAAACATAATGAAATAATGATGCTGCTTCTTATTAAGCTATTTAATCCAACTTAACGTGCAGCACTTCAACTTTTACGAACAGTTGTATATATAAAATTATAAGTATTTATGATTAAAGATTTTCAAATAAAAAAAATATACAACTGATGTAATCAGACGAAAAGAAGGTTAAAGAAATAAAATATTAAAAACGCCATAGTGGTGTTTTAATCCACGACCAAGGTCTGCTTCCCCACTTACAATAGCATTCTAATACCTTGATAAAAATATCATAATTTTGATATGTTGTTGATGTGTTGCAATGCCTCTTTATTATTATAATAATAACTAAAGTGTTTCCTTAAAGAACGCCCAAAATCAAAAAAAATTTAAACGGGGAACGTTTAAAGGCGCGGACGTCTCTCTCGTCCATTACAATCAAGGTAGGGAGAGATACTTAATCACTTTGATTGTTACGCATTAAGTCAGTTCACGATAAAACATGGCCCTTGGTTCTTTCCTCCTCGTAAATTATTACTTCTCTATTTAGTTTAAGGAAGAGAGAGCACTAATGTTAACTGTTGAAAAAAGTTCTTCATCAAGGGATCATAAACAATTTCTAAACTGAATACCATTTGTTCTAAATAGACAAGATAATTTGGTTTTTATCTTTACTAAAAATAAATGAAGAGCACTTAAAATACTTCCGGGTACTAAATGAAATATGACTGTTAAGTAAACATTCATTTAACTCAAATATTATTCAAGCACAACTTGAACTGCTGCTATTTAAATGTCATACTTCAGTAAGACACCACTGCGCCGTCCTCAAGTAAATGATACATTAAACTTGTAATTTAACTATCCAGAGTGTTTTGATGAATATGTCAATAGAAATGCAATATGCCCATGTGTGTACGTAATGTTTAACGTAATATTTATTATGTAAAAATTATTACTTGTCTGCTTCAACCTGAATCAGAGCCTATATGTTCTTAACAATAATCTTACTTTTCAACAAACTGAACGTTTATGATTATCATGCAACTAGAAAGCCTGGTACTACAACATACATTTCTTATTGTTGTACCTTACCATAATATATATTTCATTATAACAAGATTGTTTTGATAACAATCGAATCAAAGGTTTAGTAAAATAGCAACAATTCTTGTTGCACTGATTGAAAATTTGACATAATTCACGAATGTTAACGATAGTAGTTGATGTTACACAAAACACACGGAAATGGAAATCAATGTTCCTCTGAAACCTTCAAAAATATGGTTTAAAAAGGTCATATAAAAACTGTCATTTATCATAAATGGTTCCTTATAGATGAATGTAAATAGTAAATAAAATGTATTTTTTGATAGAAATGTTTTTCAATAGACTTAATTGTTTTTATTGAAATACATTCACTCATTTTAATTGTCTAATCTACTTGTCTAGCCTACTTGTCAAAATCTATAAGGACTGAAGTCTATAGCTATATTAAATTTAATACAAAGCTTTGTATAAATAAAAAGTAATATATGGTATCGTTTTTTTTTCAAATCAAAAACTTAAAAATCTCAAAACGAAAAGACTCAATAAAATCGCATCTCATCGCTCGCAGTAAAATCGCGTCTCATAGCTTGCTCTTGATGGTATCACCTTTAAAACATCCTTCATTACAGTATTTCTAGGAAGCATTTACTCAGAGCATGCAACTCTTAAAAAATGTCCATTTAACTGTTTGTAATGATCAAATACCCTTACATGAATTTTGTGCAGGTATAAATTAATGTGTTTTAAAAACTTTTTCGACAATCTCATTTACATAGTATATTTATTTATTATTTTATTTATTTATTTATTTATTTATTTATTTATTTATTTATTTATATTTATTTATTTATTTATTTATTTATTTATTTATTTATTTATTTATTTTATATGTTTGTTTATAGGCTATAGTCGCTAGGCTCTTGAAAAATGACCATACAGGTTCCAGGATTATTGCAGCACAGACTAATCTTTAAATTTCTTTTGACACAAATGTGTAATGCTTACACGGTACCGTACTAACATTGTTTAGAACAGAATGTTTGAATAGTATTCAAATTCTGTACCGTCTTAAAAGTAAAGCACCCCAACTCAAATCTAGTATATCGTTTTCGTTTTTCTGTTTGGTTTTGTTTTTGTTGCACTGTAATTATGAGTACTAAATTATTTTAATGAAACCGTTATATATGTCACATACATCAACTGCATTACAATTGACTTTGATTACCCTGCGATTTTGTAAAAACGTTTTCTAGCACAGGATATGTAAGTAATGCAAAATTGGTTAAGATAAGTTGTAACAAAATAACAACGTTTATACTGATAAGGAGCATAATATAATGCAATAAGTTAAGTTGGTGAATTAACATAAGGGAATGTTTTCCATATACATGTATAATTACACAAACAACTTTTTGTGCTAGCAAGCATTTCACTAATTTTTGTGTGCCTTCAAACGTTATTGTTGAAGTATTTGTACGCAATTGTTTTACATTCAGATTCAGCAGTCAGTACTAGAGCTTCTCTTTTGGCAACATAAATAAAAATAACTGAACAGTAAGCCTGTGCCTTCTTTCTTTAAAGGAAAGAAAATCCAAAAGTTTTGACCAAGTGAATAACGACGGACCTAATTCAAAAAGTATGATAAACAAGATCAACAAGGAAAGGTGGCGCTAAATGAACGCAAGCCCCACACGACCAATCAACAAGAACCAGTGGCAAGGAGCCCAGACGGACCCCAAAGAAAAGTTTACTTTCGATAATTCCGTTGTATAACCAAAACCTTGTGAATTTGTCACATTTAAATGTTAAAATAAACATTCAGTTTATCCTTGCATCTCTGTTTACCTCCAATAGGAGAAATTTTAAGTCATAGGGTGTGATTTAGCCTTTTATTATTACATATACATGTATGTAAGCTGATGTAGCTTATGGTCTTTAGCGAATCCACTTTTATGCATTTTTCGTACTAAATCAATGACAGCTCCAAAATCTGTGTGTAAATGCTGTCAATAGCTGTTACCTAGAATTGCTGTCTTTCTGGTCAAAAGCAGAAATCTATTTTAATATGTACAAGAAATACTACACAAAATATTTGTTAAGGATTGTAAGTAATGGCTTTCTAAAAGATAAAATAAACAAGGTATACATAAATTGATTATCAAAATACATACCATATGCTAAAATTAAGGTTACTAATTTTATAATAAATGCTACTACTAGGAAAGACTACAGCCAGAAATTTGTCTGTATTAGTATTTGGTCGTATCAAACATTCTATCAGTTGTCGACATGAACATTTGAAAGTGGTAATGTAGCAGCTTAACTGTTACATTTACCTATGCAAAGTGGAGTCCGCTCAGTAAAATTTATTTGTCTTTAAAAAGAGCATGTTGAATATAGTCTTATCAATAATTATTACTTCCTTGAAAATATTCTCAATCAACTCCTTTTAAAGTAACATTGAGACAATAGGTAACTTGGTGATTTTTTTAGTTTCTTTGTCTAGGAAATGTGTTATCTTCAACGGTTCAAAACTTTTAGGCTTATAATTATTTAAAATCCGCTGATATTGATTGAATAAAGGCATAAAATGGAAACCATGCAAGTGACTTATGTTTCGTAAATAAATAAACACCTAAAGGTGTGGTCAACGGAAACTACGCCGGTACGTGTTCTTGTCTTCTTGACAGTCGCCGACGGTAAATACCGAAAATGAGCGGATACATACGTTTATTTACGGTGATGTATTAGGCGGGAAAATGGGCGGAGCTTATTTATTTCCTATTGAAAAAACGTGTACAGCTGGATGATCCTGATCCGAATCTTGATGGTTTGACAATGTAAAGCTAAGAAAGTAACTTCTGTTTTGTCGGCGTGTACACGAACAATGAGTATTCCGCATGTTAGATGAACACTTGGTATTGCTACTCTCAGAAAAAGAGTTATGTTTTGTCGTTTAACAAATTGTATTTTGTTGAAATAGATGTATGTTTTAGACTAAATGCTTCTATAATTCATTCCGACTAATGCTGCTTTCATCATTGCTATACCTGATATTAACTAAAATCGATTTTTTTACAAATCTGTGATAATCGAACTATAAAAATCAAAAGATAAGAAATTCCACAACTTAAACCCAAGCACTTGTGTGAATCATCGAGTTGTTGTTCGCGGAGTAGTCCATATACTGAAACAACGTGCCCTATGCAGTAAACTTTGTGCAGTTTTGTACTGCATACAAACATATTAAGTTGCAAAGAATACATATACTACGTTCACTTTACTATTTTCAAGGTTAGACACGGAATTGTTACGGACCGACACGGTTTGATACTGAGCGACACGAATCAGGACGGACGCTCTACGGATACACTACGGTCTGTTACGGTATAAGCACGGGTTTGTACGATTAAAAACGGTCTGATACGGAGAAGAACGAATTGATACGGAGGAGAACGAATTGCCACAGATCTATACGGACCTATTATATCCGTCCACAACCTCTTGCATGCTCATATTCAAAATGCCTCACAAGAAAAGAACACATAAAAAGGGAATTGCAGAGTTCAATGATTTTGGCTGAGTGGATTCGGCGTCCGACCCCCGAGACATATCAGGTCCGATTAAAGTGAATTTCTTGAAGGACGCCGGATCCTCAACAATTTCGGCCATAAGAGCCTGATACTAAACATAAAGGGGTCTTCGTAAAAGCCCATCTCTAGTCCACCATCTCGTCTGTCTTCTCTCACCTGATTATATATGGACTAGTAATGATAAATGAAAAATGTTGATCAATACTGTTTCTTTTTTAATTTTAAAATTCATTTCATTTTACAAATACAATAATTATCGTGAATGTTTATGTTTTAAAAATATGTACAAAAATTGTTATTTAATCTTATTATCACTCAAGGGCCAGCGTCCGAGGCTTATGAGACATTTCGTTTTATGTACATATTTACTCCAATTTCACGATCCAAAATTTGTAAAATATGTAACGTTAAATGTTATTCTATTACTTATGAATTGTAGTACGCTATAAATATATTTCTACCTCTATGCATGTCATCAAGCAGCTCGACCACTGCCTCCGCATTCTGAGCAATTTCAATAAAAAGTTGCAGCCAGTAAATGGCAATTATCATTTATTGAATGTTTCTGCAAATATGTCTGTTTTTAACAAGTAGGTAGTATTTATACTCTTGAAAAAGTACATGATACTTAATTTATCCGTACTAAACAGTAGTGGACCGTACCATTTTGTACCGTTTCGTATTGCAACTTGATAAACCGTATAAGACCGTGCTAATCCCTGCCTCTCCGTAGTACAACGTATTACGATCGTGGCTTTCCGTGACAATGCTGTATTAATCCGTATTAAAACCGTAGCTTATACGTAGAGTAACCGTACAAATACGTAGTTCTCCGTACAAAACCTTGGAAATCCTTGACAAGTTGGTGGACTACGAATCAGTACGGACTAGTACGGTTTTCGTACAGACCAGTACGTATCAGTACGGTTTAATACGGACTAGCAAGGATACGCTACGGTGGATTTTTCCGTAGCATATTTTTGTGCATGTTCAAAAATTGTCAAAGATCGCTACGGATATACAAGGACTACTTCGATTGATTACGGTAACATTACGGAGAGCTACTGACCAGTACGGGTAGCTACGGACGATGCCGGAATTAATCCGTGGCTCTTCCATGGGCGTATTCCGTGAATATGTGACCGGGGTATTAAACTTACTATTGAACGAACCAAAACCCTCAAAGTAGATCAATTCCTAATACATACAATAATAAAGATAAAGAAAAATGATCTCTGTAATAGAAATATTTAGAAAATGTTGACCTATTTCTTAGTGTAATGTTAGTTATAGTTATAGATACCTTACGGGAGTTAATAATTGTTTGACGTGTTCTCTCATCTATTTATGATAATAATGTACTTATAATAAAAATTATGCAACGATATGTAGACTGTTGATACGGTTAGTTCCCTATTGTCCTCAAAGAACCTACATGTATATGTAGAAATTAAAGGTGAAACATACAGTCAACTGAAATTATGTATACATAAATCAGTTTCTCTCCAACACCTTTTTTCAACAGAATTTGTTCTTTTCAAACAATAATGTTATATACATAACAATTAAGTTTTAAAACAATGCATATATTTTTATTGAAACATTATTTAAAACTTTATCATAAATTTTTTTTTATCGAACCTCCCTTTATGCACATGAACTGATAAATCATAGTTTATAGTATATGAATCCCGAAAGGTTAATTGATTTCTAAGGAAGCTGTAAATTTTTGTACCGGACATATGTACACAAGTTGAAAAACATCAAAGGGCGTCAGTATGTTTAAAATAGCCTAAACTGTAAGTTTAATTTTCTTTAAAATGATGCTATTAATATTATCCGACATGCCAGATGAGATTAATGGCATGGATCAAACAAACGAAAACACCTATCTGACGTAGGGAAAAAGTCTTTCTTTACGTATTTCCTTCTATTCCTTATTCGGAGTTGAATAAGGAATAAGGAACTGGTTCCCTATTCCTTATTCGACTTTATCATTTTTTTCAAATACAATTAGGTAGATGCTTTATTTCATGATTTTAATGATTGTTCTTGCAATTCTAATGTAGATTTATCAAAAATAACTGCAACTGGTGTCCTTCTTTACGTATTTCCTTCTGTTCCTTATTCGGAGTTGAATAAGGAATAAAGAACTGGTTCCCTATTCCTTATTCGACTTTATCATTTTTTTTCAAAAAAATGTATGTAAATGCTTTATTTCATGATTTTAATGATTGATCCTTGCAATTCTTATGCATATTTATCAAAAATAACTGCAACTGGTGTCTTTCTTTACGTATTTCCTTCTGTTCATTATTCGGAGTTGAATAAGGAATAAGGAACTGGTTCCCTATTCCTTATTCGACTTTAACATTTTTTTTCAAAAAAAAAATATGTAGATGCTTTATTTCATGATTTTAATGATTCTTATGCATATTTATCAAAAATAACTGCAACTGGTGTCTTTCTTTACGTATTTCCTTCTGTTCATATTTCGGAGTTGAATAAGGAATAAGGAACTGGTTCCCTATTCCTTATTCGACTTTAACATTTTTTTCCAAAAAAAATATGTAGATGCTTTATTTCATGATTTAATGATTGATCCTTGCAATGTGTTTGGTTTCTTCCATTCCTTCTCTCTTTGCTTACTATTTTATTTCCTTTCAGATTCACCATTTCGTGTTAACACTTCTTCCAAATCCTTCTTAAATGTCTGCTCCTTCTCTCTATAATATATAAAATTTTATTCAAAGAACCAATTTCTGCTAACCTGTTCTCACAATAATGAGAATAATTTTTAAAAGAACTTGAACTATGGTGATCTGTTAGGACCACCTCCAATGGACGAATAATTGTAAACACAAAAGGGACGAAGACTAAAACGATGGGACGATTGTGAGATTATGTTCAAAATTGTAAATATTGAGTCAGACCTCAGCTTATAACTAGCAAAACTTTTCAAAATGTGTTTCATTATTTCATCACAATATTTACATTTTTTATATTCGATTATATTCAGATTTGAAGAGGAAAATAAAATCGATTTAATGCGGACATTATTATTTTTTTATCACAAAACAAATAAAATTTAGACAAATTGAATCAGCATTGTACACATACAACTGACACCTGCTAAATGTAATGGACAATGGTCTTGTCAAAATCATTGTTGAAATTGGCATTTTGTGCTACGTGAGTGATTTGATTATTTTATCTTTGAACGATTTTATATTGCCTCATCGCCAATGTTATCAATATAAGCAATTGTTCAAATTCATTATTGGATATTCTTTGTTTATCATGCAGTCACTATAATAAAATTTTGATAATAGAATACCTTAAGAGCATTAAAATTTCACCATTATTGCGTAATTAATGTTTGATTTGTAGTTTTTTAGCGTAAAGTTTGTCATTCAATTTCAAATGGCAATAAACATGTCAAAATCATTGTTTTACAAAAAATGACCAGATTATTCCGATAGTTTTCTGGTAACAATCAGTTGAGGCCTACAAGATACCATAACTGCTCTCCTTTCATTAAGGAAAGGCAAAGCTTCTATGAGACTTTTATTTCAATTGTTTTCCTTTTAATCCTTACAAATGACATTATGCCCATCAAAAATGTGCGTAGTAAGTGAACAGATAAAAGGTAAAATAGGTTGATATTTTATCATAATTCATTTGCATAAAAGATAAATAACTCATATGGCTCAAAGGAATTTCTGTAAAAATCCATCGGAAATTACCTGTATCATTCAATTCATAAATAGAGTGAGACGGTCTCTTAATATTTTAAGCAGATTTTTATATTTTATCATTAACATTTTCCAATCAACTGTTGGTCAATCACCATTTTAACAGTCAGTCATTTGAAATAAATAGTCAATCAACTCACCTTGAAATCATGGCAAAATGAGTATAATGTCACTTTAACGATTCTAAACATAGGTAAGCTAGCTTGTTCAATATGGAGTTACGTTAGGGCCGGCTCGTTTTCTCTGAAAACAAAGCGCGTGAAACATGACAGAACCATGATGACTGTTTGACAATACGATGGTGAAAATATGACAGTACGTTTGACAAAGCACGACCGCACGAAGGTGACAGTCGTCGTACTGCCGTATTGGTACCATTGTACTGTCATATTGTCACCCTCAAACTGTCGTACTTATACCGTCGTACTGTCACCGTCGTATTGTCGTACTGTCACCATCGTACTGTCGTTCTATCACCGTCGTACTGTAGCGCAGTCACCATGGTATTGTCGTACTCTCACCATCGTACTGTCGCTTTCCTATAAGACATGCGCATAATTGAATAAAAAATATGTAAGAACACGTAAACCGTGTCATAAAGTCTCCTTTTAACAATGGCATGGCATAACTTTCACGTAAATTCTTTTATCGATGAGAGTAGTTAAAATTGCAGTTAATAAAATTAATCCAGGTCTTTAATGAAAATACTGTATTTTACAAATAAGTCAAATACAAAATTTCTAGATAAGCCTTTCTGTTGAACTACAAGGTGTGACGAGCTGACACAGGTGTACATTTTTATCATCAAGCTCTTTATGTATGTAGATAGATTTGGGTTGATCTTTGATAGAGTAAAGATTGTTTTATCTTTATCAAACGCCAGTATGTTTTAAGTTTCTCAAGCCATGTTGAGCGAAAGTTTGCGCATGTTCGATAGGAAGGCGACAATACTACAGAAAAATGGTGAAATACGACAGTACGAGGGTGAAGTATGACAGTACGATGGTGACAGTACGATTAAATTATATGAATTAGATCATTTATTTTTATCATTTAAGTCAAGAAACAGCATAAGAAACGTATTCAATTGCCCGCATGAACATGAAATTCAGCCATATACATTTTGAACTTCAATAAACACACATATATTAATAGCCCATTATCTGCAACATCTGGTTGAAGTTATCTTATAAGAGATAGTAACAAATTATAATTAAAACAAATATAAGTATTTGTGTCTGCAGTGTTATTGTATGCCACAAACACTTTGTTAAATTTACATACAAGGACAAGTTTTTATGCTGAAGCAGAGTAATAATTATCGAATAGTTGATGATTTAAGGCTGCATTAAAGACGATTACACTCATCAGATAAATAATGTACGTAAACAAATGCTATGCTCCGAAAAAAATATATTTCTTTATTTCCTCAAGTTTTAAAGAGTACATACATATACATAGTTCTTACAAAAAGTACAAAAATCATTACATGTACATAAATGTATGACTGACAAACATATGAATACATGTACAATTATATTAATGTAACAAATATTGAATAAACACAGAATTGATAAATAATATAAATAAGGTAAATAATTATTCAACATAGAAACAATATATACATATGAAGAAGCAAACGAAAATTTTGAAATATTGTATTCAGCACTATATCCTCTTGCTTAAGATTCTTATTGGAGCGAAACAATAGTATCTTGGGAGGATATACAATATAGATGTACTTGTAACAATGGTTAATGTAACAAATATTGAATAAACACAGAATTGATAAATAATATAAATAAGGTAAATAATAATTTAACATAGAAACAATATATACACATGAGGAAGCAAACGAAAGTTTTTAATATTGTATTTAGCAATATATCCTCTTGCTAAAGATTCTTAACGAAACAAAAGTATCTTGGGAGGATATACAATATAGATGTAACTGTAACAACGCTTAATACATGTACTTATAACGAAATTAAACAAGTACATAATATATTTCACATTCACAGCCAGTTCATCGAATATACACATATGGAATGATATTGAGGTAAAAATTACACAAAGCCTGCTTGCACTTTCATCACGCTTGTTGACAATTACACACTTCCTGCTTACTGTTACAATTTACTCATTGACACTGCTATTGTGCTTATTGGTACAGTCATTATGCATGCTTGCAATTTTATCACGCTTGTTGACAATGATAACATGCTTGCTGGAAGTTACAACTTGTTTGGTGTTTAGTCCCTGATGTCTATATGACTGAATGACAGTGCAATGTAGCGTAATGAAATATTTCAACATGCCGGGACTGTATATAAGCTTTGATATTCCAACATTGCACAGTTATAATGCTCCTAGAACATTACACACGATGTGACCACACAAAATGAAAGATGCAATCAGCCACTAAGCAAGTTGAAAGTAAGCATAATGTGAATTGCAAATTTGCACATCACATTTTGATACCAGGGGGCGCACGTTCGTAGTTTTCGCGAAATATGCCGGACTTTAATTAGCTGTTGCCTAAACCGTTTCCTATCAGTTGTGTCCCTTTGTTTCAATTACGCCATTAATAAGTAGAAAAGCCGGGATCCGGGATCGTATTAAACATATAGTAACCCCGGGAATTGACCACCTACTCTCGGTGTATTATAATTATTATTATTATTATCATTTGAATGTTTTTGTAGAGATTTCTAAATAAGTTTGATTTGTAGTAGTTATAAAAAATCTTTAAAAAAAAAACGTATTTTTTCACAGACAAAAGCGTTATTAATTGAACTCAGAATGTCACACACACACAAAATCTTATTTAATATTGTAAGTGCATGTAAGTACATGTAATGGCAATGGAAGTCGTTGTGTATTGGGCATCAAGAGTGCTAATATGCAATAAGCAAAGGTAAACACAAGTTGTCAATCAATTCAGCCAGAAAAAGATATAGGGATCCCGGAAATTGACCAGTCTAAGAAGATATTTTTCAGATAAGCCGGGATCGTATTAAAACATAAAGGGATCCCGGGAATTGACCGGTTCAACTATATACCAGTGACCAAGGGGTAATCACTTGAGTCTCCAGCAGGGTCAATGTTAAAACACTCTTCTCTTCCTTTCTGTGTATGAGAAATAAAACTAGTAATATAAAAAATACACTCTTACATTGACAGTTTCTCTGTATATATTTAAAATACAAGACTTGATTGCCAGACATCCCATACAAAAAGTACTGGTTTCCTACAAATGCTAGTTAATTTACCAGTTCAAGAATATAGTTTTCAGAAAAGCCGGGATCGTATTAAAACATATAGGGATCCCGGGAATTGACCAGTTCAAGAATATAGTTTTAAGAAAAGCCGGGATTCTATTAAAACATATAGGGATCCCGAGAATTGACCAGTTCAAGAATATATTTTTCAGATAAGCAGGGATCGTATTAAAACATATAGGAATCCTGGGAATTGACCAGTTCAAAAATATAGTTTTCAGAAAAGCCGGGATCGTATTAAAACATATAGGGATCCCGAGAATTGACCAGTTCAAGAATATATTTTTCAGATAAGCCGGGATCGTATTAAAACATATGGGGATCCCGGGAATTGACCAGTTCAAGAGTATAGTTTTCCGAAAAGCCGGGATCGTATCAAAATATATAAAGGTCCCGGGAATTGGCCAGTTCAAGAATATAGGTTTCAGAAAAGCCGGGATCGTATCAAAATATATAAAGATCCCAGGAATTGGCCAGTTCAAGGATATAGTTTTCAGAAAAGCTGGGATCGTATTAAAACACATAGGGATCCTGGGAATTGGCCAGTTCAAGAATATAGTTTTCAGAAAAGCCGGGATCGTATTAAAATATATAAAGATCCCGGGAATTGGCAAGTTCAAGAATATAGTTTTCAGAAAAGCTGGGATCGTATTAAAACACATAGGGATCCCGGGAATTGACAAGTTCAAGAAAATATATATAGTTTCCAGAAAAGCCGGGATCGCATTAAAATATATAAAGATCCCGGGAATTGGCCAGTTCAAGAATATAGTTTTCAGAAAAGCTGGGATCGTATTAAAACATATAGGGATCCCGGGAATTGACCAATTCAAGAATATAGTCTTTAAATTTTCCAATTAATTAGGCATATAATTATAAGTATTGTGATTTCCGCATTTTAAGTCTGTTTATAAATAGCTCTAAATATATTTATATCCCAAGTTAAATTAATTTACCGTTCATTACATACAATGAAAAATAAAAACTTAACGTTTTTAAATCGCTTTTCATTACGACAATAATCATTATACAAATATAGTCTCTACATTTAATACGATCCCGGATCACGGGATTCCCCCCGCCCCCACCTTAATTTGTGGAATTTCAGGAATTTCAAACCGCAAGTCCTCCATTTCTAAGAAAAACAATTTAATTTAAGCAAATGAGATGTAGAAGGCGAGCTAAAATTTAATCTGGCCCCTAAATCAAATCAAATTACTTTAATTAGATGTACCATCATCATTACTGACTAATTCCAGTCCAGTCAAAATTTTGAACAATGAGTCAATGTTAATTGTAATGGCCTATATTTGGACGTTATGGCATGCATACAGAATATATTGTCAATGCTACGGGTAAAAGAAGTGCCCGACAGTCTATTTGTAATCTTTTTGCTAAATAAAGTTACGACAAATGGCAAATTGAAAAGAAGGGGAAGTAACTACTATACATATTCGGATATCCACGATAATCTTTCCGGCAAATAATTATTCAAATTACGGAAAAACACGACTAGAACATAGCGCCCCCTGTTATCAAAATGTGACATAATTTTGAACTGACATTATGCTTAGTTATATTTTGCCTAGTGCCTGATGACATTTTCCATACTGGTTGATCACTTCGTGTATTCATTACAAATTAACCAAGATAACCACTGGCACAGCATGATGAGCTAGATGGAACTTTTATTCACTCAAATGAAAATATGAAAAAGGCATCAGGGACTAAACACCAAACAAGTTGTAACTTCCAGCAAGCATGTTATCATTGTCAACAAGCGTGATGAAAGTGCAAGCATGCATAACGACTGTATCAATAAGCACAATAGCAGTGTCAAAGAGTAAATTGTAACAGTAAGCAGGAAGTGTGTAATTGTCAACAAGCGTGATGAAAGTACAAGCATGCATAGTGACTGTACCAATAAGCACAATAGCAGTGTCAATGAGTAAATTGTAACAGTAAGCAGGCATTGTGTAATTTTTACTTCAATATCATTCCATATACACATTTGATGAAAGCTTTGAAACTATACACTCTAGTCTCGTCGCTTAGATAAAAAGATGTAAAACCACGACACATTTCAATGATCTGCAGGTCGGGAGAAAGTGCAATTAGGTTTTGAAAAGTTTTTATGCCCATAAGTTTTGATAATGTAACCAATAATATTATACAATATTTTAATACAAATATCGCGGAAAGTTGTGTTTTTATTTAAAACTTAAACATACATTTTGACATATATTGTTGTCGACGCTTTATTATTTGAGACATAATACACAATCTAAGCTATTAAAAACATAATGTCGGTTTCCCTTAACGTGGTTAAAAGGAAAATTAAAGTTAACACTGAATCAAATCAAAACATAAGATGAGTGATTTAAAATTAAATTTAATTTTATACATGTATCTTATTTATAAAATGTAACATTTATTCGTGAATATTTAAAATGAAATATAATGTACACAAGTTAAAACAGTTTCTGCACTTAGTTGCGCCCTTACAGAATCGATAACTTTCTCACCTTGATAAAATTAAATGAACAACATTATCATTAAAACTGTCTAAATTGACGATTCTATATGTTCATATGCTTTTATTGAAAACTGCGACTCTAAAAATAAAGTTCTGAATAGAAAACCTCTAACCGTTGTGTGTTCGAACCCCTGCCAATATTTATATACAAAAGCTCTTCAGAAATCTGTCAAATTCTGTTTTCCAGAAATATGTTAGGAGATGATTCAAATGTTACAAACCACGACAGAATTAGAATTATTAATCTTTTTCCCACTAAAATAGCCTGTGCTTTCTTTTTTAACATCGTGTAATAGTGCACTCGAATGCGCAGTTTTTTCTTTTAAATTAGTCGAGTTATATAGTGTCAAGTCTTAAAGATGAATAATGGTGACTCTGTAGTTATGAAGCATCTACGAGATATCTTGCTAATGATAAAATAGAACAAGCCCAGTAACACCGCCCTTTCGGGTCAAAATCAGTAACACGCAGATGGTTTTTATATAACATAATCGCCGATGCAATGATGACAGATTAATATTAAAAATTAAGTCATTACTATCTACATAATTAAAAAAGGTATTACAAAAGGATATTTACATTTACATATACAAAAAGGATTACATGTATCTATATTCACATATTTCATTAAGATATTTATATATACATAATCAAACAGGATGTTCATATTTACATATTTGAAGACATACTATGCTCATCTAAGAGAAAAAAATGATCCATGAAATTAATTGAAATCTATGTTATTCTTTCTGAGTATGTCTTATTTTAGTAACAGAATGTACAATCTGTATGTTGGAAGCTGTATTTCATATTACAGGTCAAGTAAAGTTGATTCTTTCTTAAACAAACCACCAGTTTTTTAATGACACTATATATTCTTGTCTGGTCCACCTATAGTGTGTAGAGTTTAAAACATAAGATGTCTTCTTTGTGTGTAGTCAAAACATGTTTATTCTACATTTACAAAAAGATTGTGTAGCAATTATCAGTCTCTAAAAATATAAAATTTGAGCGTTTTATATCTTTGAACTGGATACAAACACGTATTATAATGTTATGTCAATAGCATATTCGAACAGGATATTTATATTTACAAAATTTAACAGAGTCTTTATATTAACATACATGTATTCAAACAAAATATTTATGTCAAAATTTTCTGACAGGATATTTGTATTTGTATAATAAAACAAAATATTTATATATTCAAACAAGACATGTTTCATCAAAATTTAATATTCAAACATGATTTTTAAATCTACATATTCAAACATGAGTTTCTTTATTTACATACTCAAACAATTTTTTTATTTAATCGTCTTTGAGAAAGATATTTATCTTGCATACTCGTTTTATATACTGAGTATTAAGATATACTAAAGCGTGTTAGTGTTATTTTAAAAAAATTAACATGGAATTTTCAAATCTGTTTTGATAAAAAATAAATATTATGATTGTACAAAAATAAAACAAATTCAAATTAGATTGTTGATAAAAATGGGACGGACTATTGCAGCAGTTTGAAAGAGTGTAATACTTTCAGTACTAATGAATTATGTTGTTGCTTAAATATCTGAAGTAATAACAAAAAAAAGAAACATTCCTTTGGAATAAGACAAAAAATATTAGTAGATTATGTATGTAAAGCATTGACTTTTTTTCGAATATTTTAGACATGTTTCTTTGCATTAAACGTGACAATTCCTGTTTTTTTTGTTTGTTTAAATTTCAAATTTTGTAGCCATGAATCAATGCTGTACTCATTTTAGTGCCTTGATTTATTTGATCTTCTTTCAACGTGTAACATCTCCAGTACTAACCAGATGCAAGCACCTAGTCAGATTGACGTCATTTGTGTGTCCCTGTCTTCATACGATTGTACAGCATGTTGGTCGTTTTTTCCGCAAGTGTCGCAAGTGAACAGTTTGCGATTGAATAACATGAATACAATAGGATTACAGGCACTGTTGAGTGGGTATAGACAGTTGAATAAAAGAGTAAAGTTCTCTCCCACCGTACCTGGGTGAAATATGTACATCAACATTACTACGAAATAAGGCGTCCAGCATAAGAAAAAGGCTGAAAGTAAAACAAAAGTGTATTAATACATAATTATATGCGATACAATATTCATTCACAATGGTTCATGTAGATTAATTATTATCTGTTTTGTTTTGATCTCATTTATACTTCTCAGTTTAATGATTTATAAATTAAGGTAGTACACCCCTAATGCACTTTCTCCACTTTGAAGATTATTTAAATAGGCTAGAATCACTGTAAAGTGTATTGAAACTGAGGGGCGAAGGTTCAAACCCCAGAAGGGGCAACTTTTATTTATTTATTTATTTTTCTTTTAAACATTTTTTATAATTATCTCTCAGTAATATTTTTTATTATTATCTCTCAGATCCCTAATGGAAGAAAACAGTGCTTCATTTTAATTATATAATTATTGAAGGTATTTATTTACTAAATAATGCCAAATTTAATAGCAAATATGATACCAGATATTTTCAAAGATAAAGAAAATCAAAACTACACGGTAAAAGTATTTTATATTTTGCAAGACCAACCAATATACATTTAAGAAAATTAATTCAAACTTTGAAAACAGCCCCTCATTGTGGAAATTTTTAGGGATATTTTAAATAAGGATTTTTACATAGGGAAATGGTCAAATAAGTGTTGAAAGTGGGTGGGGTAGGATTACATTTTTATACATATTAAAAATTCTTACCTAAATGTCATTATTTGTTTCTTAACAATTAGCAATAGGAAAACAGTTTTCATAATGATGATATTATAGATTATTAAGAGTTTCCTCATATCTGAAAAAAGCCCTTCTCATGGCAAGGGTTTAGTTCAGAAAAATGTCCATAACTCATAAACCACACGGTAAATTTTGTTTAAATTTTGCATACAAGTGACATTTTTGGCATAAAACTGTCCTATGTTTTCAATTTTACAGTTTCTTATAGTGCCCATTAGGGGTGTTCTACCTTAACTATATATATAAATAAACTCCAAAATGTCTTTAAAATGATAACAAGATTTATTTTTCACTAAAAATGAACAAAAACAATTATTAGCACCATTAGTTTTAACATATTTTATTTAGTAATGTAAACGCATGTATCATTTTACATCACTATATTAATATGTGTTTCACTTTTAAATAATCAGAAATGGTAATTAACATTTACATGAAGTAAATACAGCTTATATATAATGCACTGTAATATGTATCGGTGTAAGTTTCTAAGAAATTAAATGCAAATAGCTTAAATTTTAACTTTGATCAAAAATGGTTTCTGACAGTTTCTGATAAAAACATGCAGTGTTTAATGAAGTTGTCGCGTAGTTAATTTTTTGCACATTTTATAGAACATTTACATACCCAAACATACGACCATTGTCATTTTGATGCTCTTTATCTTCGCCTTCGGAAGAACTCCTTGTTTTAATGAGTTGTCACCTTGAAGTCGGTCTATAATGATATATGATATATAGATATCAATAATGTGTCGAGATTACCTAATTGTTACATATCTTGACATTAAGTTAACAGCTAAAGAAAAAAAAAGTTTATTAAGTAGAGGTTCATTCCTATTTGTCCAAATAATGTTGTAAATTTCTAAGTGTTTTTTTGTTAAAAAATGTAATTAAATTCAAAATGACAATGATGTCCTAATTATATTCCTTTTATTCATGTTTATACATTTTCATTGAAGTCAATTTTTTATGTGGCTAGAGTAAAGTCCGAAGCATTTTTTTCTGTCATCTATAGCTAGTCTGAAATACATTTTATGAGTATAAGAATGTATCATTAATTGTTAATGAAAGTTGTTAAAAAAGTATAAGACTTGTACTTTTAAAACATTTTAAAGTGAATTGGTCTTTAATGGAATGTCTGTAATACATTGAATGATTTCGTTGATTGTACTAAGTATTAGACATAACAACAAACCACAAACTAATTATACATGGAAGTTACAGGCAGGTGTGAAACACATGATCTCATATTACATACATGTATGTAGCAGATAATTTCTATTAAGTTTTAGAAGAATATGATATTTTTTATTTGATAAATGGTTATTGAAAATAATTCAAAACTTGATCAACGCGATTTTTTAGTAAAACGTTTTATAATAATATCAAAATGATACATTCGTTTTTATATATTGATTTTTTTTATCAATATTTGAAACCTTATGCAAAAGTCGCCAATTGAAGATCTATCTTCTTGAAGTAAATCCATGTACACACATCTGTCAAAATAATTTATAGTCAATTGCCCTTAAAATATTAAGTAAACAATACTTAACTCATCGAAGAACAAATGATACTTAATCAGTCTTACCTCTGCTTGCATCGGTGTTTATCTCTGATAATTTTACCCTTGAATGCCATTTCATCCAAACTATGATACATATACCAACATAACATACTGTTATACCGATTGTTGGTAACACATAGATAATTACTGCAACTGTAAGACTATACGGCTGTTTAAAATGAAATCAAGTGAAAACATGTATAAGTTATTTGTTTTCCGCAACAAACCTTTGACAAGAAATCGACAAAACATTGAAACAATATTTTATTGTAAATAATCAGACTGATATATCCCCTAAGCTTGTTTATTTATAATAACAAGTACTTATTCAAATATGTAGAATGTTACCTATATCATTCACAATGATACCAAAATATTTGTTATATCTTGTGATATACCAGGCAATATTCAAATCAGATGCATGCACATTCATATTCTTCTGTCATTTATATTATATTTAATTTGTTATACTTTTCAATATAACAATCTATCTAACGCTTATTATCAATATTGCCAACCGCTGTATTACCTTCCACCAATTATCTGGAAGTTTGATATCACAGCCACCTTTTTGTTCATCAATATCAGCTCTATTTGGATTTGCATTTACTCCCCGACTGTAGATGATGAAAAAACTTGAGACCACTATACTGATAAGCCATGCCCCTGCGACCAAGCATTTGTCTAAATTCCTATAAATACCTGATAGATAGATCATTATAATAATATTTTCTAATTTACATTCAATTCGTTTGCTCAGAATTCATTTTAAAATGAATGACCAATTTTACTATAAAGAGTATATATCTAGTATTATTAGAATGTCTGTTTTCTATAATTATTTATCAAATCGAATAACAGGACTATGCAATTCCCGAAAAATTACCCGGACCATGCAAACAACCATCTTTTATCATTTTATATGACAAATAATTGTTATTCAAAAGACATGCATTTGTGGATACACGTTATGATTTTTTAAAGAAATACGGAAATAACAATACCTATTCTTAGAACTTTAAATGGATACTTTATTGCCAGAAACCTGTCTACACTCATGCTGATCAGAAGATTATTAGATGCAATCACAGTCGTTGTTGACATAAAACGTGTAAGTCTACACATAAAGTCACCACCATACCATTCTTTGTGCATTGCACTAGTTATACCAAGTACAAGGACACTGCATACACCCACGAGAAAATCTGAAATGTGAATCATAACCAACGGTTCGTTTAAATTTGAATTATATTCTTGTTCCTATTGTTTGTGTTGAAATTTGTTTTCACTGCGTTTGATTTATATTTTCTTTTGTAATTAAATTGCTTTTAAGTAGTTTATAAACGAACTCCATTACATACTGATAATTCAATATTCCTGTTACTCAACATTTAACTACGGGTTAAATTAAACATTTATCTGACGTGTTATGAAATTCTTACTTTTGATTGCAGGTCACAATATTCAGCTTCATAATCCTTAATATTACTAAGGATGTGTATGTAAGATACAGCTTGATGTATCAAGATTTGGATTTGAGTTAACATACTTATTTATAGAACTGAATATAAATGAGTTTAACAAAGAATCTACGGTAAAAGAAAAAATAGTTTTCTCACCTGCTATTGCTAAATTCAGTACAAAATAGAAGAGGCGACTCTTTTCATGTTTCCTGAACACGAGGATGTAAATTACAAGTCCATTTAGGCAAACTATGATAATGAACAAAAGTAAGGAAATTGTTGCAGCAGCTGCTTCGTATGGCTGAAATATTGAGAGAAAAGAACTTATAGAATGTATAATACAAGAGATCTTCGCCATTTTGACGCAATGGTTTTGTGTCTGAATATCAATGGAATGTAATAACGGTTTGAAAAAAATATTTCCGGTAAAATTCATGTCAATACATATCGTATGAATAATTTATAACTCCCTGATGCAGCGATAATAGAAAATAAGATTAATACAATAATTTTGTCCAATAAAGTTAGTAAATCATAGAGCAATCGATCTACAAAAACAATATATCATACTTTTGCTGTACATATTATTATTATTATACAGATGTTAATAACAATGCATTAAAATCTCTTTAGCAATGACAACTCATTACAAGAATGAATGCTAGGTTCAGAAATTAAACAGAATGACGCACGTTATGCATTTTACAAATCACCGTTATAATAATAATAATAGTAATGATAATAATGATGATGATGATGATGATGATGATGATGATGATGATGATGATAATAATAATAGTACATGTATGTTCCCTTTAATGGTAAAAGTCAGCAAAATATACACTTTGATTGACATTTATATAACGTAACTTAAAGATATAATTGTTTTCATCTTTATGGAGGCTATTCGTTGCCAAAAATCAAGCCTTTGAAACTTGACAATGCATACTTCGGTTCCACTAAACAGATTAGTAAAAATCTAATTGTCGAGCCAAAATTACATACTGCACTGGTTTTAAGCGATTTGCTTATCTTGATTTGATAAAATGAAAGCTGTTAACTTGCAACTTAGATAAATTGCAAACTGTATTTAGAAATGTATAACTTCAAATTTGCGACACGTAGAAATGTAAACGATAGAACGTACACCACACGTTTAAATTGTACATCATGACGTTGAGAATGTAATTGCATCAATAAACACTCTCGGGTTGACAACACCACACGTTCTGTTTACATTCTAACGCAATTAACATTTGTAAACTATTTTTCAACTTCCATATATGTCTTTATCACGGAAATAGAGGAATAATAATAGCCGGACCCAATTTTCACGAGAGCAGAATATAAAGAGAGGCAACTCTTGCTGTACAATAATAATGAGTTCAAAAATATTTCAAATTAAAACGTCTCATACACCAACTGCATTACAGTTGACTTTGAATATCATCTGATTTTGTTAAAACGTATTCTAGCACAGGATATTCAAGTAATGCAAAATTGGATAAGATATAATATTACAATGTAACAACGTTTATACTGTAAATGAGCATAATAATATGCAAAATCTAAAGTTGTTGAATTAACACAAGGGACTGTTTCCCATATATAAGGATATAAACCACTCTTGCTGCTGAGCAAGCTTTTCACCGACTTCATGAACTGTTGAAATAATTGTTTCAGAAAGATAGATGATTGCTAAGCGCACATTAGATAATGTTTCGATAGTTCAGGAACGTTATGGTCATTTCTGGAATTTAAATCAAGAGTAGCAGAATATGATATGATAATCTTGAAAGAATAATCTTATTTAACCTTATTTAAGACCTAGATTCACTACTTTGAACAAAATGACGTAACAAGTCTTTTTAGATTACATCTTTCTGAGCGTTTGCCAAACAGTTTAGCAATATGCATTCAAAATCAAATATTTGTGAGTTTTTTTCACATTCATCAAGACAAGATAAAAAGTATTGCTAATGATGAAATTTGACGTTTTATATGTGTAATTTCCATTTTTTTAAAATAACCACATTAACTGTCGATGGGTCCCTTTCTAGAATATGTCACGGTACGTAAATTGGGTTTAACAGATAAGGTTCTGAAAAATGGCAGATCAGAGCCTGTCTTGTAATAGTTCTACGTCCAGCATCGAATCTGTTCAAATATCGAGAAAGGAAAGAGGCTGTTAGGGGCAATATCTTGTGCACAAGGATGGTTGGCCTAAACTTTTACCTTTTCTGTCAAAAACACTTTTATACGGCAGACTTACGAGCTGGGGCATTATCGTGTACAAAGTACATGCTTGAAACAAATAAATTGGCGCCTGTTATGAGAATATTGTTTACTTCATCTGAAAAATACTTTCAAGTGACACTTTTGCCTTTTTACTGGCATCTAAACTGCAATACCTGCACTTAACAAAACATTTGCATGCAAAACAGTTCCGTTTTTGCACTCAACGAAGATTAAGTAAATACTGCCCTTTTGTTAGCTTTTGAAGCCCGTATTTTACAGTAAACAGTTCCTTCAAAATAATACACCCAAGTGTCAACCACCTATTACTACATTTTACAAATTTCTTTTTATCATATTTTTGAAATATTTTGAAAAGCTGTAAGGGTACTTTAATCTTTGCTTATTTGATCTTCATTCAACAATAAGGCACCCCATGTAAGGAATCTTCATGTTATTAAAGATATTGTTTCAAATAGAATCAAAATAACAAAGTGAAATACTACTTTTTCGTGCAATATCGTCAACTGTAAATCTAACATTTTTTCAACAATTTTTTTAATTATTGATATGTTTTCGGCACCAGATGCACACTTACACCTTCCTTGTTTGAGTCTAACCCATAATTATATTTCTTTTTCCATATGTGAATTGTGTCATAAGACTTATTACATGTTATGTTAATGTCAGATATTTCAGCCAATACCTGCTTCAAAAGCAAGTCAAGCTAAGAACGAGCTGTTTACATACGGGTCCGTATATGTTCCTTTTTGTCAACACTTTTGCCAACGATTTTAGTAAAGTACTCAACCTTTATTTGTGAATTCGAATGTCTAATTGTTCAGTAATTCATAGCTACATTTATTTATACACCCATCTGTAAGTATGAAACAACTTTGTACGTGCATGCATTTATTTGTTGCCATTTCTATGAGGATTCTGTGCAACGGCACACTAAGCATTTTTTTCGCACATCTCTCGTATAAGCTAGAATAAATGGCGAACATGTTTGAAAAATATTTACTAAAATATTTCTCTGAATACCTTTATAAAAATTCTCCTCATAAATTTGATGAAGGCAATAACATGCAAATGTTGTCGGATACAGAACTTTAAAACATAATTTATTTAATAAATTGCTAATATTAAACAATTAAAGATGAAAAGCAATTGAAAAAAGTATAGTATACAGTTTCAGTCAACAAGCGTAACGGAAATACTCCGAATGATTAAACTATGTTATTAAAGATATACAAGCATTCGTTTCAGCATACATGTAGCAAGTTGTTACTCAATGTTAAACTATGTAATCAAAAACCACTGCATCACGTAGATAGTAATATTTTTACTACCCTGGTAGATCATTTATTTTAACTTTGTATGAATATACCCATGATAAAAAATCAAATATTAATTAATAAATAATTATATTATATATTTGTATAATATACCCATGATAAAAAATCAAATATTAATTAATAAATAATTATATTATATATCCGTATAATAATATTATTTCTGTTTTCTTACCTCAGATGAAGACATGTCCGTTTGATTTTTACTTTGAACATAATTTGTACCTGCCGTCACATTAACAAAGCTATTTTTGTCCATGTTAAAGACTTAACATTAAATATTTACTCCAAATGAGAACACTTTTTCACTATCAAAACAGATTTCATAAACTAAGTGTAGTGACAGCTAATAATAGTTTCTGTCCTTGAAAAAGTGAATGGTTTAATATACAGTGAAACTCGGTTATAACAAACGCGTTCGGACCACGATAGTGAGTTTGCCTTATCCGAATTATCTTATAAACAATGTATTTAAGTAGTATTATCTTATAAGCAACTTATATATAAAGAACATAAATAACATGAACAGCTTACGTGTTCGACGATTCGATATATATATTATAAAAATGTAAATATAAAAATATATATATTTATATATAGATAACTGTTATTTACTTTTATACACAAATGTGGTAAATATAAATCTTGCCATTACAATATTTACCATGGATACAAATTATCTTATTTATATCTTGGTTATACAAAAATACAGAATATATTAACGATTACTTGCTTATCACAATTGAGACGTATCGTTGCGTCTCTTTCTGACAACCAAGAGTCTCAAGGTGTGACAGCATGTCACATATATAATTTTTTCGTGGTTCGTTGATACATAATACCAACAATTATTGATAGTATTACAAACCTTCCGTTCCAAATCAATTCAAATGCCTTGTTTACTTCATTTTGTTTATCTTATGTTCTTTTTAAAATCATTAGACCGAATTAGATGTTGTATTGTGTTACTGTAGTGATCTAAATCTGTTTTGGTTATGTCTATTACGTAATTTGCAATCCACGAATGCAAAACCTCCACAAAAGAAACTTTATCTAACTTCTCACTAGCTTTATTAACAATGCAACTTTAAGTAGCTATCGTAGCTACCACGATGTGTTCTGCAGTATTCATAGTTTATTTTGATACACCGATGTACATGATACATATATTATATTCATATTTACATCACATACTTGAGAAGGGAGGTTAAATAAAGGATACTCTAAAAAGGTAGAAGCAGTGTAATGCAGAAAAGCTGATAGTTTGTCTCACGTTGTAGAGTTTACCATAACGTTTGACTAACTAAAATTAAATTTAAGACATTTTAGTAGGAGAATCTAGAAAACATGTCAATTTTTACATATGAAATCAAAAGGTTTAAACTGAACTAGTTTATTTATTGTTCAAGTAATGTTAAAATGTTAATACTTGCATGCAGTCATTAATTAAATTCATTCTAACATGCATTTTAAACTTCTTTTGCAATATTATTGGAGGAGTGGAATCGTTTTAAATTATTCACAATATATTACTAGCAAATGAAATCCTTATATTTATAATTTATATTTGAATCTTTTCGTTCTTATTGGACCGTTTACATTTTAAAGTTTTGATATGTGTAATGTAACTTGAAGAACCATCAATTGTACATACAGTTATACTGAACTCGGTTTGCGAAATTGAGGGTTTTAATTAATAAATAATAATATTGAGATATTTTGAAAATTTCTTAAAAAAGCAGGCGTAAGATATTAGCACAATAATAACAAACCAGGCTTTGCTTATAAACAAGCAAAGATTGATACGTTCGAGTGTTCGGTATCTAGTCATAATATTTCTTCCGGAATATGTAACAAAACTCTCTGGTCCCCTTGCTTTATCAATGAGTAACATGTTACACAAATTAACTTATGTTAAATACGATCGAAATATGATGCTGTTTACCTTATTACTTGTAATAAATGCAATATGTAATATTTTGGGAAAACTAAGCAAGCAGTTTCAATTCGTATGAATTGTCACACATTTGATATTTGCAACTTTACAGATCCCCCTCTTCCACAAATGTTGCATTTAGCTTTAAATTTGAATCATTATAATATCATTGATTATTCATAACTTGTACATATATATCATTAGAAATAACATTGACAGTCTATAAAAATAAGCTTACTGGATACAGAAAATTACAAACACAATAACAAGAAGGAATAAGCATACACCGAATGATATAATTATGTTTAACATAATATTGTATGTATATATTTCAAGTACTAGTTCCTTTCCCTATTTACGTTTTTATATAATACATGTATATCGCTATAGGAAATATCAGTATTATATAAAAAAGTACTTATCTCTTAAAGTAATTGTATATTTAAGACTCTTAAAAAGACACATATTTTAATGTACTTTTTTCCCCGCAATTCTAAAGTTATGTAATTATTATAAAGCCTTGTCCGCTGTTTGTTTGTTTTGATATATATCATGATAAAGGCGTTACCTGACACGTTGATGAATAAAAGAAAATAATTAAGTTATATTCATACCTTGTTGTTGAATGATCTATCCTAAATATTTTCTTTTTCCAATCCATAAACAATATTTTACTTTCATTATGGCCATTATGGTTGATTCTATGTACTCTTTGTTTGTTTGCCTTTTGTTTAACATTATTTTTTCGTGTACTGTTAAACGCTCTTGGCATTCATCGGTTCCTTGGCTAAACGGTGCGTCGGTCTTTCCTGTAGGACTAGATCGTGTTGGAGAAAGTTAAAAGGCCATTCAGATCTACATTCTTCAAATCTGTTGGGGCGGTGGAGTAAGCAAGGACATGTTTAACCCATAACTTCATGAGCATTTTGTGAAAAACGGCTGTTTGCATTGAAAAGTATCCCGTTACAAGTTCAAATTGCTATAAAATCATAAAAACTGCTTCAATACTAATCAAACTTGTCACAAATGTTGACTGGACCATTGACTTTGTAACAACGTGCTCAGTCTTAAATTTCCTGTTACCATGGCAACGAGGGGACATTTCAAAATTGCCAAAAATCACTATTTTGCGTGTTGTTTCCATCAAAATGATTTCAAAGTGCTGCAACTTCTCAATTTATTAAGGTAGAGTCAAAGGCTTTTCAGCGTTGGTTACACGTTACGTTATGATCGATCTGGGGTCATTTTTAGCCTCTCACAAGTCCAAAATTTTCTTGGCGATGAGGGGACTGTCTCCCCCCCCTTTAACTCCCCCCCCAAACAAGAAGGGAGCATATCCCCCTTCAGGCACCCCTTGATTTTTCTTTTGGTTAGGGGAAAAAGGCGCCGAAAAAGTGGTCACTTTTTTAAACAACATTTCTCAAACAAAAACAAGTGTTGGGGCCAAAATAAGTCATTTTTTCACATTTTGAGACAACAAAAAGGGGGGGGGGGGTGAAAAAGGCGATAAAAGGCATGCGTATCGTGTAATGGGTTAATTACCCATTGATTTTGTTTTCAGACTATATACCTGTCATTCAATTAATGTTATTTATCCTTTCATTGATATTTCAATAGTGCAATGAAAGTGGTCCATTAAACATAAATCAACACCATTTTATTTAAGAACAAATTAATTACAACACATAAATGCCGAAGTTACGGACAATGCTAGATACAAAGAAGAAGAAACAAACGACAAATCATGTTATCATTCAATTCTTTCTCTGGCGGAATTAAAGAAATGTCCGACAAATGTTGTTTTAGTATACTTATCCTTGCAGACATTTAGCAATTAATGATTCAATTTGTTTAAGACCAAAAATGTCACAATGTGTAAACATATCTGACGGGAAGTAATAGTGCAATAAATGTAGAGAAGAGTTCTTAAACAATAAAATGTAAGGCCACCAATTAATGCAGATATTTTACAGATACATATTGAACTAATGAGGAATAGCTGTATCAAGTTCTGATAGTATTTTACTATACCCCCGGCCACGCCCTTTCCCTTAAAATAGTGTTACATATATGGATAATTCGAAAGGATATATATAACTAAAGTGCGATGAAGTAAGCAGCAACTGTGACAAAGTATTTTAAACCTGCTGTTATGAGTATTGGAAATTTTTTAATTTGGAAGGTTTCGTCGAAAGCAATGAAAAAATGGAAAAACATATTCAAATTCGATTGGAATCAATAAAAAAATAACAACCTTCTTTAATAATTTATGTAATTGCATATGTTATAGGGTGTCAATTTTAAGTTTTGTTATAAATAGTTTTCAGTTTCAGACTTAATTTGCTTGATCAAAAAAGCATAAAGTACCTGATCAATTGTTTTTTCTTTTCAACTATTATGCGTGGAGCTTCACTGTGTAGAAATTTAATGAGGCGGTCCGAACTGAAACGTTATGCATTAGATTTGGTAAAAGACACGCACTATTTAATAAGAGCTAGCAGTCATTGAACGAAAATCCAAATATACTATTTAGAATGTAATTGATGAAAAACGATATTTCAAAAAAAAAGATTGTTTCGATTATTAGAGCATAAAATCTAATCAACAGATAATAAAAATATTATAGAACATCAAGTGGCAAGAACCATTTATATTATAGATATTCTTTATGATACTATTGAGTAATTTAATCGCTTGTAAACATCAAACTGCAATGCAATAAAATGAAATCAATAAGCATCAAATATCAGTTCATTATTTCGTTCAATGACTGCTAGTTATACCGCTAAACATTTTTCCCGTCAGACATGTTTACATATTGTGGTTAGTTTGGTCTTAAATTGTGCTAGTAATCTCGGAACGGATGTTCCGAAACACTTGACATACCATATATCATTGTGCAAATGACAATCTTACAAAACATTCAGCTGCTGTATTCATTTCGGTGAGGTTGAGCATAAAACATTCGCATATCCGGAAATTTAGAAAACATTGTTTCAATTGAGGTACATGTTCTATTATACAATGAGTTATTAAAAGGAAACAAAAAACCGTCTCTTTTAATAACACATGGTTCAACCAAAGGAATGTTAAAATATTTAAATTGTTCACTAATAAAAACGTAATTCAACAAAGTTCATAGATCTCAAATTCATATGAATTATTTACTTGTTGTTTTATCTATCAGACAGCTATTATAGTACTGTTATCAGGTTTAATTGGGATCACAATTTTACTACGATAAGCCAATAGAAAATTTCGAAAATATGCCAATGGAGGTAATACGCAATTTTATTTCGATACGAGTTAGATATCATACCGTGAGAATATGGAGAGCGTTCGTCAGCAACTTACCTTAATACGAGTCGGACTTTCAAGAAACACCTCTTATTAAAATAATAAGTGTAATATGTATTGAGATGCCCCAGCATTAATGCTTAGCCTGATGTTATTGTTGATTATATGTTACGTTAAATTGGCAGACATGTACTTGAAAGATTTCCCTTATTCCCTTTCCCATAAAACCCTGCAAAATTTT